>NC_061114.1:139268766-139552046 GCF_002878395.1 Capsicum annuum | reverse complement strand
GGTAGTTAACCAAAGAATTATAATAAACCAAAACCTCAATAATGGTAGTGAGTAGATCATTATTAATTATCTCATGAATGAACAACAACACATAATCCTAACATGAATAGTTTATCTTCACAATCATGAAATGAGCAGACTTCGTCATTCTATCCACAATGACCTAAATAGAATCATACTAACTGCGAGACTGCAAAAGACCGTAGTGAAATCCATATTAATCATCTTCCACTTCCACATGAGCAACTCTATCTCTTTTGAAATGCCACCATGACTCAAATGTTTGACCTTAACTTGCTGAAAAACCATACACTTAGCAACAAAATTCACCACATATTTCTTCATATTGTTCCACCAATAGATTTTGTTCAAGTCATGGTACATCTAATTTGAACCAAAATGGACTTCATATTTAGAATCATGATCTTCAATCTAAATTGTTTCCCACAGCCCATCAATATCAGGAACACACAACCTTCCTTGATACCACAAAATTATATCTCCCCACATCTCGGAAGACAAAATATTTTTGTGACCCACATCAACCTTAATCTTCATATGTATGAGATCCAAAACCCATTTTTCTTCACCTCAGTACCAAGAGATGATTTAACCACTTCTTGAACAATTACTTCTCCATCTTCAGAGTTTATGAGACGACCTCCAAAGTTAGCCAATCTATGAATATCCTTCACTAATCCTCTTTTCTCCTCATTCTCATAAGACAAACTCCTCATAGACAACCTGCTAAGACCATCAACAACAACATTATCTTTACCTAAATGGTAGTACAAACTCATGTCATAATCCTTAAGCAATTCAAGCATTATCCTTTGCCTGAGATTCAATTCTTTTTGAGTAAACGTACATTATGAGATCTATAATCTTAATAAATATCCACACAAACCCATATAGCTAATGTCGCCAGATCTTCAAAGTATAAACCACAACCGTGAACTCTAGATTATGAGTCAGATAATTCCACTCATGAACCTTAAGTTTCCTAGAAGCATAGGCTACTACCTTAGCATGCTGCATCAAAACTCAACCCAGCCCCATAAGGGATGTATAACAATAAAAACAAATCCCTCAATAACCTCGAGAAGGGTCAAAACTAGCCCAAAAGTTAATTTTTCCTTCAATTTCTGAAAGCTTCCCTCAATACTATCAGACCATAAGAATTTAACCTATTTTTCTTAGTCAACCTTGTCAATAGAGCAATAGTAACTTAGAAACTCTCCACCAACCTCTAATAATACCCAGCCAAGACTAAGAAGTTCCTAATATTGATTGGAGTCATAGGAATAGGTCACTTTTTAACAGCCTCAACTTTTTGTGTATCCCCTAAAAAGGTCACAAAGCTAAACCAAAACTCACATATAGAAAATTTTGCATACAACTCCTAGTCATTAAGAGTCTGCAACATGATTAATTGGTAATTAGCATCATTCTCCTCTCTCATATAGTACTCCCTCTTATAAGAGGTGAAACATTCCTAAATGTCTTGTAATAACCCCTCTTATAAATGTTGTGAACTACACATACATAAAAGGAACTCTACTTGACATAGCTTTGCGGACACCCATTGACCCTGAACCCAACTTTAATATCAATATTTTTATGACCCAAACCAAGATCTTAATTTGATGGGTATCTCAAGCCCACGATGAACTAGAGACACCACTTTAGAGTAAAATCTAGAACAAAATAAAGAAATACAATGGAAGTTAACCAAATCGTAATAAAAACGATAGATAATTAAATGTAATATCTATAAATCTAAACCAACAAACAATCCAAACTTGTCTACAAAATCCTCTAAAACTAGAATATCAAACTAAATTATGACATGCCTCCGACTAAGAGAGAAGGAATCCAAAATTACTAAGAGAATAATAGTAATAATGAAATAACCAATATTTCGAAAGATGGACGCTAACCACATCACATTAGATCCTTAAAAAACTGAATCACCTAATGTTACATAGTAGTACCAAAATATCCCTTGGATCCTACATCTTAAAATGATGCGGTGTGCAGCAATAGTCAGTGGGATAAGCACTGACGTATAACTTAGGGTTAAGGGATAAAATAATGTCAATGTCAAACAAGCCAAAAACCATATTCATAACATTATATATACATATATAGGATGTCGAAGTAAGGAAAAGTGTCATGAACATAAGAGTTTAAACCATTAACCTGAACTATGTAGAAAGCTACGTCCTAATTCACCCAGGGGATATATAGGTTTAACTCCCCAGTTAGAAAGGGCCCAGTGCATGTTAGCTGCATGATTTGAAGAATCTAATGAAAAGATTAAAGACACCAAGTCTCTAGCCATCCCAAATTATAATGTGTAAATCAAGAACATGATCATATAGACCCCCATGCAGCAAATCATGGTTTCAAGTGTTAGTTTCCCCGGTACTACACTTTCACAGTAAGATACATAATTCCCTTTAAGCCAAAATGAAAACATCTTGGACGTATACAAAACCATTAACCCATTAGTGTTATATTATGAAATTTAATGCTTGGTATTATCATGCCAATTATGCTTGCAAGCTTATATAAGTTGCCATTCCAATCCACGTAACCATTTGACTCCCGAGTTCCATTGTAAAATCCCAACCATGGCCACCAGGGACCTTTCAAATCAATTTTATCCATTTATATATTAATGCAATGTAATGGATTCATAAGTAAGTTGAATTATGAAAATATCTATGTTCTAGATGAAATTTACTAAATAGGTTAAGGTTAATGCCATTACCAAGACAAAAGTCATCAATTTTGAGAAACCCATGATCCCCATTCCTGTTCCCAATACAAGGCACTCATTCAGTCAAAAAATCATAAATTTAAAACATAAATCATCATTTTAAAACATTAGAAAAGTAATTCAAGTAATACCATTGAAAACCACTCAACCCAATTTTTAACCCGTTAATTTAAACCACACGGATAATGACTAAATAAATACCACAATGTAAAATTAAAGTGAGGAAAAGAGATACATACTTGAAATACACAAGAAATTGAAGATAATGTGAAGTTAGAGCCTAGAGTAATGATTTTTTTAAAAAAAAACATTGAGATTTCTTTGTTTAGGTGGTAGAGAAGAGAATAGAAGTGTTTGATCATTAAACATGAACGGGAAAATGTCACTTATTTGTACAAGTCCTGAAAAGGATGAAAATACTAAAATCCCCTCACCACAAGTGCAAAAACATAAACTAGGGGATTTTAACATAGAAGAATTCAATACTATTGGTAAGTGTTTTTGCACCGAGTTTATAATAGGTGCAATAACAAGCAATAGGTCCAAATTCCTTCACTTTAGTAGGTGAAGGTACATTGGGTATAAAGGTGATTGTAATATTGTTATAAGACTTCATAATATTAAAACTAGAAAAAAATTACTGCTCAACTGCACACACTCTTCCTTTAACTATTTCCTATTTGGATTTAAGAAATTCAATCGGATAACCATGTACTTTAGATCTTTAATCATGTGGCATACTTTTAATAGCTTTTTCAATCTCCTTTATGCTCAAAATTTTGATTAATATTGGTTCCTTGTCCCTATTAAGGAAAGGCCCTTGTTTAATAATCAGCTAATTGGGACAAGGTAGCTTCTCTACTCTTAGTCCCATATGGGAGATAGAAATAGAGACTAAGTCATTTCCAACCCCTGAGGTTCAATAATTCTTACCCGACCGTCAGTGTAAAATAAAATTATAATTTTCACAACCCAAACTAGGGCCTGGACATGATGAGTATATCATTTTCCACGTGAATAGAAGATCACCCCTGTACGTAACCAAATAAAATACATCACACCCCAAGGTCGGCTGAATTTTAAAAATATAAGAAGATAGCATACAATATTCAAAGAAAGATTTAAATACATGTCCATAACCAACCATGCACGACCAATCAAATGATCGATTGACGCCAAAAAATAGCCACAGTAGTCAAAAAAAGCCTTCTAAACTATGATCCAAAATTAAATATCAATAAATTAGCGAGGCATGCCCCCGACAATATCCAAAAACAAAATATGAATGCATTGTAAGAATGTAAAGAAAACCATACTCATGAAATGGGGTCCTTCGAAGTATTAAAGATCAACACTTCAATCTAACTCGCTAGCTAATTTTGAATCCAAGTCACTGAGAAGGAGGAGTAGAAGTATAACCATTTCCTACATCAGGTGGGGTGAACTCTAGCATATAACTCACGGATAATGTAATACCCCGTACTTCTACCTTGCTTGAAATCATCCCAAGTATGTTAGAAACTTTATTTGAAAGATTAATCCACTTTTATATTCGTGGAATTTTTAAGATTTTCAACGATACCAATTTTGTCCAAATCCAGTATCGGGGTAGAAAGTTACGACCGTTTAATAGAAAGCAGTCAAAACTGCCCAAGTGCGATGATGAGGCTCGACAGACCATCGAGCTAATGATGGACCATCGTTTAAACCATCGCAGCAGAAGTAGGGAGACCACCTTCTACATAAGGGCGATGCTCAAGTTGATGGAGTATCGAGTTAGCGATGGACCATTGCCCATGTTGTCACAGTAGAGATAGTGAACCCCTATTCTTGTCTGGTGTGATGGTCAGGATCGATAGAGAACCGACCAGTCGATGGTCCGTCTTACTGACCATCGCATAGTTCGTTCAGTTATTTTAAAGTCATTTTTAAATGGGTATTTGTGTATTTTTCCACCCATTTTAACCCCTAATAATATCAGATCAAGGCTTATAAGTTCATTATCCATCTACAAAATCAAATTAGGGTTTTCTCTCAAAGATATTCCCCAAGAACTAGATCAAAATCCTTCATTAAGAAACTCAAAAAGTAAAATTCTTCAAGTCCAAGAACTTCAAGGAACTCACAACCCAGTTATGTCATGTGCTGATTCATGGGTCCCTTTCACCCATGAAGCTCAAGAATCTCTTTTCAAAATCTAAGATTTGTGTATGTATGAATTTTCATGATTTAAATTGAATTGAAATTCATGTTCATGATGTTGTGGGGTTTTGATTCATGTTTGAAATTACATATTCTAATGATTGACCCTAGGATGTATTGATTTACATAATAATCATGATAAACCTTTAAATTTACACGTAGATTGATGTATTCATGATTATTATATGTGTTGATAATTGTATAACAAAAGCATGCTCCCTATGTGTTCTATTAAAAGCCTATGTGAAGGAGAACTGCCATACTAGTATGATAATATGAAATCCCCAATAATGTCCAAGTTTATGCATGCCAAATGTTTAATGAAAGTCAGTTAATTATGGATGCATGTGTAACCCTTGTGTTGCTTTATAAATTCTACTTCATGAAATCTCTAACTTATTGTATTATGGATTGTGATGTTGATCATGTATTCAAGAAAGTCATGCTTTGTCAGTTTCATGCTATGAAGTCCTGGGGTACTTGTACCTGACAATTTAGATGTGTGCAAACAGCCAGTGTCATTTTTCAAGATACTCTCAGTCGAGCCATGTTCCTAGAAATTTAGTCAGTCATGTGACTTAGGAAAACTCAGTAATCTCAGTAGTATTCTATTAGTCAACGGAACTCAGTTTATTTAGTTTAGTCCAGCTCAGTCAATCATGTTTAGTGTCTATTCAGATGGGAATAGAAATTAGCACCGAGTGAACCTAAAGATGGGGACACACACTGTCGAATGAGGGTGTGATTCCTAGAAGTCATCCTTGCATTCCAGAACTATGTAGCCAACAGAGGTTGAGACATCAACACTATCAGATGAGGGTTGATGAGGTGGATGAGCACTGTTAGATCAGAACCCCACCGTTCTCTTTTAGGGACACGGTCAGATGAAGGTTACCCACTTATTCTCCTTATTAGTAGCGCGGTATTGATACCCTTCCAATTAGGGAAACATACAGGACCCTACCTCAGCTACATATCTTTATTTGTGGTGTGTCGGTTAGATGAATACTTCCCAAAATTTCTGTTATAGAATTAGGATTGTAGGATACAGTCATTCAGTCTCAGTAATTGAACTCAGATAGTTTTATAAGATTCAGGAATATCAGATACAGTCAACTCAGAATACTACGGAACTCAGCTAGTTCCATCAGAACCTAGACTATCCTATACAGTTGCTCAGTATCAATTATTTCAGTTATACAGATATCATTATCTCTTGTTATCAGTACTCAGACTTAGTAATTATGTTATCATAAACTCAGTTATAGTTATTAAGTATTCATGCATGTATTCTTACATTCATATTACCTAATCAATTAGTATAGTTCATACATATGAACCCTTTTATATTTAGCTTACCTCACATCCATACCAGTGCATTCAAACATACTGGCGCATTTGCTCTATGGTATTTTATACCATAGGTTAAGAAGCACGAGCTCCGGAGCATCAGTAGTATTTCAGTCTCAGCAGTCAGAGTTAGTGGTGAGTCCTCATCCTTCGAGGACATGACCTTTACTTTATTATCTTATAAACATGTTCAGACAGTTTATTTCACGATTTGTTTTGGTATTGTGATACCATATCATTCGGAGATTATTTTATCTATTTTGAACCTTATAGCCTTACAACAATTATTTCTGCATTTATACAATATATTATTTAGTTCTCTGGTACAGATATCAGTCATGGGTTAGCTTTTGGTCATTCGGGGTCATGAACACCATATAGCATTTTGGGTACCAGATTCGGGGTATTACAGAAAAGGATAACGTAATGAAATGATCAATAGTTTAAAATCAATCAAAAACCAATGCACAAAACCAAATGCATAAATATATATATATATATCACATGCCGAGATAGGAATAAAGTCATAACATGCATTTCAAAATATTTGCATGGATTGTGTATCTCAATCATCTTATAGTAGTACCCACGAGCTTTATGGTCCCCATCTCTCACTTCTTGGTTGGCCCCCAGTGTATGTAGAGCATGAAGTAGAGAATAATCTCATATATATGCACATGGAGGACTCGAACCTCCCAACATATACCAAGGTAACTTAAGTACCTAATTATATAATGATTTTACATGGAACTCATACTTCCATGATCATGAAATAATAATAAAGGGGACTCAAACCTCCTTGGTCACTTCAAATCCTGCGTTGGCAAATATGGTTTCCAATATTGGTCACTTGGACCTCATCTTTTACGGCTCAGCTACACAACAATCATTAGAGCCCAATTAAAACATTTATCGCACAATCCCATTCAATGAACAAGAATATACATTTAGCAATACATTGTTGGTATTGCCATACATACTACACTTGCAAGGTAACACGTCATGCCCAAATCAATTTTCATTAATTTGGGGAATAACTCCCTTTCTTCATTAATACACGGTGGGAGACATAGTCTCCCTTTATTTATTAAATAATACCATGTTATTTAAAATATCCTACTGAATCAAGAAATAGTTTAGGACTATTTCAATTTTACAAATTTCTATATTTCTCAAAATTATAAAAAATTTCATATCATGGGATTGGGGTCTTAACCAACTCAAATGTCGCAAGTTTAGGACAATCACAGTTCTGTTGTTTATTCACAATACACATGTACCTATAAGTTAAAAACCATATTTAAAACATGGAAATCATAGATAAACCATAAGAAGCAATGTTCAATTCAAAAACATTCTAAATTCCCGACCCTTCTCAAAACCATTGTATAATCTCATAAATAATACTTTAAATCACATGTTTTTACAAAATAAACATTTAGGGAAGAGTAACCGATAATAGTAAGAAGTAAAAAGAGAAATCACCCTTGAGAACCATAATTGATCACCCTCTCATAAAACCTAAGTGTTCTTGACCTTGAGATTTGGGAGTATTTTAGATGTTACTTTTATTCTTTCTAAGAGATAATAAAACCCTATATAGGTTATAATATACCGGTTTCAAGTTGGTTAAGAGGGAAAATATTGAGAATACCCTCAATATAAAAGCAGAAAAAGTGCCACCTTTAATTACCAGTCGACCTATAGACTTGTAAACACTGCTTATGACTCATCACCGTAAGTTATAACCAAGGCAGTACCACCAAGGCACCTTACAGTGTTATCTTTTTGACTCAATGGCACAACTCAAATTGAGACCTTATGACTATCCTGACAACAGTTCTACTTAATTATTCATCTAGAATAATAATGAGTAGTATGCTAGAGTCAACTTCCTCAGTCAACTGGCCATAACTCCTTACCTCAATATCGAATTAAGGTAACAGTGGTGGTATTGGAAAGCTAATTTAATTGTCTATATGTTGGTGGGTCTATAGCTCAAAAACTGGGGTATTATAATAATAAAGACATTGTTCATGTATATGTAAGAAATATACATTAAGGTGTTTTTTCCTAAGAAATAAAATCCACCTATTCAAACAATATGTATAACAATAATTGTGATTCTAGGCTTTAGCAAATTTCAATAAAATAGTTTTAGCCTTCAATCCTTTATTCTAGTTTCTAAATAACCAAAAAATCAATTTTATTCTTTCTTTGACAGAGTGATAGCTCTTTCTTTTAAATTTCTAATTTAGCCCCTTTACATTACATTTGCAAATAATCATAGTTCTTATAAGACTTAATAACTATTGATCCTACTAATTTAGAACTAAAATAATTAGATCTAGTAGTAGTGTTAATCAATTACCTTCACTCACCCTTATTATTGTTTCAGGTTGGATAACTGAGGTAGAAGAAAGCTCTTACTTTGAATTAACTATATCTATTGACTTTTTATGTTTGGGATTCTTATATGTTCTAAACTAGGATTTTACTTCTTTTATTTTCTTTCTACTCGATCTCCTTTATTTAGGTGGTTAATTATTCTCCTCTCCTTCCTAGACTAGTTAGTTCTCTTATTTCATTTTAGATCATCTAATCCCGCAGTCCTCAGAGTTGTGCTTGAATTAGATGCACTCCTTATAGAATTTTGGTCTCCAATCATAGTCCACTGCTTGTTATGTTATGCCATAATAAGATTTAATTTCAATGAAATCAATTATAGGGATAAAAATGTCAACCTCCATGAAAACTATTGTATATGAGATATGATTCATATGAGCAGTATTCTTATAAGTGTACAATGGGGTACCAATTCAACTTACCACTTTACTTAATGCTTAAACTAACCAATATCTTTTTGGTAATCCTAGGAAGTTTTCCTTTAATGAAATTGTAGTGATAAAATCCATATTATGCACAAAATTTGTCACTCATGGCTTTAAAATAAATGTCTTTATATGGTAGGACAATGATCCTACTGTAAAATCTTTGTACTATCCTCCATCGACTAGAATTAATAAACAAAATATCTAATAACATGATCGATTATTTAGGCTTCTTAACAATCCAAATAGTACTGACTAAATTATCCATTACCTTCTGATGTGCAATGTCTCCCAAATAATAACATGCAAGTGTTGTTGACAAATAATCATCAATATCCTTTATTTTCTTAGTGTGGGGTTGAAACAAATCTTTCTATTGCAATATTTAAAGGTTGATAAACCTATCTTGCCCCTTACTAGTAGATCTATTTTAAGGGGAATCCACTAAATGCTAGCCATCTGGAATCTCAGTACTACTTTTTTTTTGGTCGTAGAGGCCCGTACATCAAAAAATTTTAATATCTGAGGAAGTGACTACATTTCCATCACATGCTTTTTCACATAGAGTTCAAACAGATGAATCATTGTTACATTATCATTAATATTTTCCGCTAATAACTTCCTATCTATAATAAGATGAAATTGAACTTAAGAAAGTTAATGGAGAAATAATTTCATAAATTTTTTTTTCCCGGCGTTACCATCATAGTCTTGTAAGCTGCATTTTTTCATCTCCTTACCATTGTTAGCATGCATTAGCCTTCCTCGTCTAAACTTACGTCGAGAGAAAATTTAGCTTGGCATTGAACACTGAATGAAGAAGGAATAGATCACATGTGTGGAAGATAATTTGATAAGATAATGTAAAAATGCATACCGAAATACGTATTAAAAGATGTCTGAAATATCTGATAGAATACTGGAAACCATCTTTCTATATAAAAACAACTGCTAACACTAAAATTACTGAGTTGTTGTCTAACTAATTGTTTGAAAGTCTCAAACATCATGAGGAGTTGATGGGAATGACCCCCAACTAACTCCAACTAGCTAAACATAAGAAAGTACCAAAGTAATTTATAAAAAAAATTATGTCCTTGACGGATGAGGACATAGCACTACTACTGCTGAGGAACATTAACTAGTCTAAGATCTTTAAGAAAACTGTGCATCCAAACATATGTTATAAGACACATAGCATAGAGAAAAGTATGCGGTCAGTACTTCTAATGTACTGGTATATAAGATGAGGATTGGTTGAAATGCATGAGCTATCTGAACATAAATGCATGAACATGTAATATGTGATAATGCAAGACCAAGCATAAACATATTTCTAAGATAATCTATAATCTAAACAAGTAAAAACTATATAACTTAAAATGTGTACACTAGGTTAAGAAAATATGAACTAAAATACACTCATTACCATATTGTGACTGTGGGAGGTATCATATGACCAACATACCCTAATCTGAGCTTATTAGGGTCTAATATGTAACCTTGTTGGAAGTGTGTCAGTACCGTAACACGATTATTAACAATGGCTTTGTTGATCAACTATACTGGTGTCCCGAAGGACTAAGGATACACCCTTTATTGACAATTGTCATCATAAGATATGTGTCAACTCTCAACTAGTAGGATGACATCTCAAACCTATGCGGCTACGTAGTTCTAGAACTCAGGAACTGATACTAAAGGTCACACCCTCTACCAGCTAGTGAGCCTCCACCTTGGATTCGTTCATTGCTAAATCCTACTCCCAATTGAACTTACAATATAACTGGACTGAACTAAACTCGACTGAATGTTTTTTACTAAACTGACATAGCTTATCATGATCATAAATATCTGAGAAAATAATAAAACTCATGAATTCACTAAATTAATACTGGAAAGATCTAAAATCCTGTAAAACACAAAGGTATTGGGTATTTATAACCCACTAGCACTAAATGACCGTAAAGTACGATATCAACACTTAAAACTGTAGGATGGAATCAAGTGTTCAAAGACTCAAAGCATGAACATTCCACCAAACATATAAGAAACTTAGATTTGAACATTGAAATGTCTTAAACATGAGGAAACAACATGATTACATGGATAAATTCAAAATGTGTGGATTTATTCTGAAATCAATAAACATTACATGGGATTTGCAACACTTAAAACATGATATGACTCATTACACTTGAACACACTTGAAAACATAATTTCACATTGGATTAAGATGAGACTCATGGACTTATTTCATATTGAACATGTATAAAATCATAAGGTAAACCAAAAGAGAGATTTTGGGCTCCATGGGTGAAAGGGACGCATGGATGAACATCCCACATACCAGAAGTGAAAGCTTTGGAGAAATTTCTTTGAAGTTGTTCTTAACCTTGAGAAACCCTAGCTGCATGGGGAAGATGAAGAAACTATTTTCTCTTGATTCTATTTAGAAAATTGATGTATAATGGTGTAGATTGCTGATTTGGGGCCTTTTATACCACTCGATGCGAATCCTAAATTGCATGGGTTTGTCTTTTCATGAAAAGGGGGAAAGACAAAAAAATCCCTAGAAAATTATGCAGAAAATCGCGTTCCTAGTCGGTATGAGTCGATCATACGAATCATATGGTAGAGTACGACTGGACTGTTAACTCAAAATCTTGGAAGATTTCGAAAAAGATGTACTGGTCTAAATACGAGTCGTACTTCTAACTCGTAAGATGCCTATACTATTTGGTAAATTCACTTATAAGATGAATGCACAACTTGGGGAACCTACACTATTATTTTTATGACATCTGAATATAAAAGTCATACGTTTGTATACAACTTGATACCCCTTCTCGTATCCTAGACAGAACCTTAAGGGGTCAAGAATAATGTCCATACGACTGTTCTTATATTACATCTACCCATCTTGATGATCCATGGGGTTAAGTAGTACTGCAATAGAATGTTCAACTTTCTATACTGACTTAGGTGTGAATCCAATATACGACTTGTAAGCTACAATATGAATGCGGATCATTAGTTTGATGTTTCACAAAGCCCAAAAAATGTACAAGGTGTTAGAATATCTCGTTATGGGAACATTCATCCTCAAATGAGACTAGTTAGACTATGACCACTGAGGTAACTGAGATTACATATTGAACATGCATGACTTGAAACATGATTACATAATGGATTCTGAAGCATGATACATCGACTGAATTGATTTGGTTAATGCAAGCAATGACATAAGATGGGTTAAAAGGTGAAACTACTAATGTAAAATAGTAAATCTAAGGAATATTCTTACCTCAATCTAACATTGGGTTTGTGAAGAAAAGCTAAGGGTACTTGGTTCGCACATCTACTTTTGCTTCCCAAGTCATTCCCTCAAAATAATGATTCTACCAATGAAGTTTAACCGAGGGAAATTTTTAATTCCTTACCCTTCAAATATGACAATCAAGGATCTAAATTAGGACTTATTATTAGTAAATCCTATCCTTAACGTCCATATATTCTAATGGAACTCCTAAAGCTGAATGCCCAATACATTTCCTTCACAAGAAAACATGATATACCAGATATAGTTACAGGAAATTTGCTGGCAACTCTAGCTAGTAAGCTACCTTCCCAAATGACTCAAGATTCTATACAGGCGAATATAGCTATGACTAAGTTTCTCCTTCTTGCCAAATCCCTTCACTCGATTCATAGGTGAAATCTTCAAATAATCCAAATCACCAACCTTAAACTCATGATCTCTCTTTCTCATATCTGCATTATATTTGTGGAGGTTTTGGGTTGTCTTCACCTCTCCTAAACCAACTAAACTTTATCCATATCCTCAAACACTAAATCAGGAGCTATCAAAGTAGCTTAACCTAACCCAATCCATGCAAGAAGAGATCTACATCTCCTCTCATAGAGAGCCTCAAAAAGAGCCATCTAAATACTAGATTGATAGTTGTTGTTAAAGGCAAACTATATCAAAGTTAAGTGGTCATTGCAACTACCTTTAAGTTAATAGAACATGAACTCAGCATGTCCTATAAGGTTGGAATAGTCCTTTCTGCCTGACCATCTATTTGAGGATGAAAAGTTGTACTGATATAATATAGGTACCAAGACCCTTATTAAAATCCTTCTAAAAGTGAGTTAAACTGAGTACCTCTATTTGATATGAGAGACAACAAAATCTAGTGCAACATAATCAACTCCCAAATATAAAGCCTTACATAATCCTTAGATGTGTATGAAGTATGAACTAACAAAAAATAAGTTGATTGTGTTATTCTATCGATAACAAACCATATCGAATCATGCTGACGATATGTATGAGTCAAACCTATCACAAAATCCATGTTCAATACTTCCCACTTCCAAGTGGGGATGCTAAACTCCTGCAATGCACCACTAGGCTTTTGGCCTTGGCCTACTGACAATTTGGACACTTAGCCATAAACCTTGTAATATCCTTCTTGAACTAAGGGACTTATACTAAATGTCTTAGTACTAAATAATGGGTGAGACTTTATCCCTGTATTTTCTCTAAGCTAAGTATTACTCTCAACTAAAAGGCATGGATAACTGATATGCACAATATAATAGTATTACGAAAATAACAATATATTCATAATCTAAAGTACACAAGAACGTCAAACTAATATATGAATGAATTCCTAGTTATGAGGTGTTCATAACCGATCCGCTCTAAAGAATGCAACTAAACATTACAATCACAAAAACATAATAGGAAATTTCATAACTTAAAGCCATTAATTAACAATTTTATCATTATAATCTGATTTGATGTTTCTGAGTATTGAAATCTGCTTAAACTTATGGGAAACACATATGTGTGGTTTAATTCAAGAAATGAACTGATGAAGTATGTAACTCATGCTTTTAATGGAACATTAAAACTTTAGAGGTAAATTTAACTTGAGTATTGAAGAGATCTTAGGGACTCGATGTGTGGAAGGAATACATTGATAATATCCCGTACCTGGAGATAAAATCCTTGGATAATTCTTTGGAATTTGAGTTTGAAAGGTAAAAAATCTTACTTTTTCTTAGGAGTAGGGAAGAAAACCTTTTTCTAAGTGTCAATTAAATTTTTGAGTTTATGAGGACTTAAGGTAATACTAACCCCAATAATTAGCCTTGGGATACTAAAGACAACATGGTTTTGGGTTTTGAAGAGTGTGAAAATACAAACTACCCCTTTGAAATAATTTAGAATTTCTTTGGAAAGTGTTGTGATGACTTAGGCTATAACTTATGGGGTCTGACCATGAGTTATTTCCTAGAATTGTGACTTAGGGACCTAAACCTTTCGTTGTAACTTTTATTACAATGACTTCTTCTGATGACTTATTTAGTTTGTTAACGAGTCTTCATGAATAGTCATAGTCAATGGAGTGATTTCTTGATTTCTTACTATCCCGACAACAGTTCTAGATTTATTACTATCCTGACAACAGATCTACTTAACTATTCATCTAGACTAATAATGAGTGGTATGCTGGAGTCAACTTCCTCAGTTAACTGGCCATAACTCTTTACCTCAATATGGAATTACGGCTATACTGGTGGCATTGAAAAGCTAATTTAATTGTCTCTATGTTGGTGGGTTAATAGCTCAAAAACTGGGGTATTATAATAATGAACACATTGTTCATGTATATGTAAGAACTATACATTAAGGTGTTTTTTCCTAAGCAACAAAATCCACCTATTCACACTATATGTATAACAATAATTGTGATTCTAGTCTTTAGCCAATTTCAACAAAATAGTTTTAGCCTTCAATCCATTATTCTAGTTTCTAAATAACCAAAAAATCAATTTTATTCTTTCTCTGACAGAGTAACAACTCTTTCTTTTAAATTTCTAATTTAGCCCCTTTACATTCCATTTGCAAATAGTCATAGTTTTTATAAAAGTTAATAACTATTGATCCTACTAATTTAGAACTAAAATAATTAAATCTAGTAGTAGTGTTAATCAATTACCTTCACTCACCCTTATTATTGTTTCAGGTTGGATAACTGAGGATGAAACATGCTCTTACTTTCAATTAACTCTATCTATTGTCTTTTTATGTTTGGGATTCTTATATGTTCTAAACTAGGCTTGTACTTCTTTTATTTTCTTCCTACTCGATCTCCTTTAATTAGGTGGTTCATTAATCTCCTCTCCCTCCTAGACTAGTTGGTTCTCTTTTTTCTTTTTAGATCATCTAATCCTGTAGTCCTCAGAGTTGTGGTAGAATTAGATGCACTACCTATAGAATTTAGGTCTCCCATCATAGTCCACTACTTGTTTTGCTATGCCATAATGAGATTCAATTTCAATGAAATCAATTATAGGGCTAAAAATGTCAACCTCCATGAAAACTCATGTATATGAGATATGATTCGTTGGAGTAGTATTCTCATAAGTGTACAATGGGGTACCAATTCAACTCACCACTTTACTTAATGCTTAAATAAACCAATATCCTTCTGGTAATCCTAGGATGTTCTCCTTTAATGAAATTGTAGTGATAAAATCCATATTAAGCCCTAAATTCACCACTCATGGCTTTAAAATGAATGTCTTTATATGGTAGGACAATGATTCTACTATAAAATCTTTGTACTATGCTCCATCGACTAGAATCGATAAACAAAATATCTACTAACTTGATCGATTATTTACGCTTCTTCACAATCCAAATAGTACTGACTAAATTTTCCATTGACTTCTCATGCGCAATGTCTCCCAAATGATAACATGTAAGTATTGTTGACAAATAATCAACAGTATCCTTGATTTTCTCAGTGTGGGGTTGAAATAAATATTTCTATTGCAATATTTAAAGGTTGATAAACCTATGTTGCCCCTTACTAGTAGATCTATTTTAAGGGGAATCCGCTAAATCCTAGCCATCTGGAATCTCAGTACAACTTTTTTTTGGTCGTAAATGCCCGAACATCAAAAAATTTTAATATCTGAGGTAGTGACTACATTTTCGTCACATGCTTTTTCACATAGAGTTCAAAAAGTTGAAACATTGTTACATTATCATCAATATTTTCCTCTAATACCTTTTTATCTATAATAAGATGAAATTGAGCTTAAGAAAGTTAATGGAGAAATAATTTTTTCAATTTTTTTTGACGGCGTTACCATCATAGTCTTGAAAGCTGGATTTTTCCATCTCCTTACAATTTTTAGCATGCATTAGCCTTCCTCATCTTAACCTATGTCCAGAGAAAAGTTATCTTGATATTGAGCACTGAATGGAATAGGAATAGATCACATGTGCGGAAGATATGTTGATAAGTTAATGTAAAAGTGCATACCGAAATACGTATTAAAATATGTCTGAAATATCTGATGGAATACTGGAAACCATCTTTCTATATAAAAACAACTGCTAACACTAAGATTATTGAGTGGTTGTCTAACTGATTGTTTGAAAGCCTCAAACATCCTGAGGAGTTGATGGGAAAGACCCCCAACTAACTCCAATTAGCTGACCATAAGAAAGTACAAAAGTAAGTTATAAAACAAATTATGTCCTTGATGGATGAGGACACAACACTACTGCTACTGAGGAACACTGACTAGTCTAAGAGCGTTAAGGAAACTATGCGTCCAAACCTATATTATAAGACACATATCACAGAGAAAAGTATGCGGTCAGTATTTCTAATGCATTGGCATATAAGATGAGGATTGGCTGAAATGCATGAGCTATCTGAACATAAATACATGACCATGAAATATCTGATAATGCTAGACCAAGCATAAACATATTTCTAAGATAATCTGTAATCTAAACGAGTAAAAACTATATAATATGTACACTAGGTTAAGAAAATGTGAACTAAAATACACTTATTACAGTATTGTCATTGTAAGGAGGTATCATATAACCAACATACCCTAATATGAGCTTATAAGGGTCTAATATGTCACCCATTTGGAAGTGTGTCTATACCGTACCATGATTATTAACAATGGCTTTGTTGATCCACTATACTGGTGTCCCGAAGTACTAAGGATAAACCCTTTATTGGCAATTGCCATCATAAGAGATGTATCAACCCTCAACTTGTAGGATGACATCTCAAACCTATGCTGGCTAGGTAGTTCTAGAACTCAAGAATTAATACTAAAGGTCACACCCTCTACTAGCTGGTGAGCCTCCACCATGGATTCGTTCATTGCTAAATCCTACTCCCAACTGAACTAACACTATAACTAGACTGAACTATAATCAACTGAACATTTTTACTAAATTGACATAGCTTATCATGATCATAAATATCTGAGTAAATAAGAAAACTTAAGAATTCACTAAATTAATACTTGAAAGATCTAAAATCATGAAAACACACAGGTATTGGGTATTTATAATCCACTAGCACTAAATGACCATAAAGTACGATATCAACACTTAAAACTGTCGGATGGGAATCAAGTGTTCAAAGTCCCAAAGCATGAATATTCCACCAAACATATAAGAAACATAGATTTGAACATTGAAATGTCTTAAACATGAGGAAACAACATGATTACATGGATAAATTCATAATGTGTGGATTTATTAAGAAATTAATAAACATGACATGGGATTTCCAACACTTAAAACATGATATGACTCATTACACTTGAACACACTTGGAAATATCATTTCACATTGGATTAACATAAGACTCATGGAATTATTTCATATTGAACATGTCTAAACTCATAAGGTAAACCAAAAGAGGGATTTTGGGCTCCATGGGGGAAAAGGACCCATGGATGAACATCCCACGTACCTCAAGTGGAAGCTTTGGGCAAATTTCTTTGAAATTGTACTTGACCTTGAGAAACCCTAGCTGCTTGGGGAAGATGAAGAAACTATTTTCTCTTGATTCTATTAAGAAAATTGATGTATAGTGGTGTAAATTGCTGATTTGGGGCCTTTTATACCACTCCATATGAATCCTAAATTGCATGGGTCTGGCTTTCAATAAAAATGGGGAAAGACATAAAAATGCCTAGAAAATTATGCAGAAAATCGTATTCCTAGTCGGTATAAGTAGATCATACGACTTGTATGGTAGAGTATGACTGGACTGTTAACTCAAAAGCTTGGCAGATTTCAAAAAAGATGTACTGGTCTAGATATGTGTCGCACTTCCAACTTGTAAGATGCCTATACAATTTGGTAAATTCACTCATAAGATGAATGCACAACTTGAGAAACCTACACTATTATTTTTATGACATCTAAATATAAAAGTCATACCTTTGTATATTACTTGATACCCCTTCTCGTATCCTGGACAGAACCTTAAGGGGTCAAGATTGATGTCCATATAACTGGTCTTATATTACTTCTACCTATATTGATGATCTGTGGGGTCAAGTAGTAATGCAATAGAATGTTCAACTTTCTATACTGACTTAGGTGTGAATCCAACATATGACTTGTAAGCTAGAATATGAATGAGGATCATGAGTGTGATGTTTCACAGAGAGCAAAAAATATACAAGGTGTTAAAATATCTCGTTGTGGGAACATTCATCGTCAAATGAGACTAGTTAGACTAAGACCACTGAGGTAACTGAGATTACATATTGAACATGCATGACTTGAAACATGATTACATAATGGATTCTGAAGCATGATACATCGACTGAATTGATTTTGTTAAAGCAAGCAATGACATAAGATGGGTTAAAAGGAGAAACTACGAATGTAAAAGAGTAAATCTAAGGAAGATCCTTGCCTCAAGATGACATTGGGTTTGCGAAGAAAAGCTAAGGGTACTTGGTTCGCACATCTACTTTTGCTTCCTAAGTCATTCCCTCAAAATACTGATTCTACCAATAAGGTTTAACCGAGGGAAATTTTTAATTCCTTACCCTTCAAATATGACAATCAAGGATCTAAATTGGGACATATTAGTAGTAAAGCCTGTCCTTAACGTCCATATATTCTAAAGGAACAACTAAAGCTGAATGCCCAATACATTTCTTTCACAAGAAAACATGATATACTAGATATAGTTACACGAAATATGCTGGCAACTCTAGCTAGTAAGCTACCTTCCCAAATGACTCAAGATTCTATACAGGCGAATATAGCTATGACTCAGTTTCTCCTTCTTGCCACATCCCTTCACTGCATTCATAGGTGAAATATTCAAATAATCCAAATCACCAACCTTAAACTCATTATCTCTCTTTCTCATATCTGCATTAAATTTTTGGTGGTTTTGGGTTGTCTTCACCTCTCCTAAACCAATTGAACTTTATCCATATCTTCAAACAGTAAATCAGGAGCTATCAAAGTAGCTTAACCTAACCCAATCCATGCAAGAAGAGATCTACATATCCTCTCATAGAGAGCCTCAAACAGAGCCATCTAAATACTAGATTGATAGTTGTTGTTAAAGGCAAACTATAACAAAGTTAAGTGGTCATCGCAACTACCTTTAAGTCAATAGAACATGAACTCAGCATGTCCTATAAGGTTGGAATAATCCTTTCTGCCTGACCATCTATTTGAGGATGAAAAGTTGTACTGATATAACATGGGTACCAAGACCCTTACTAAAATCCTTCTAAAAGTGAGTTAAATTGAGTACCTCCATTTGATATGATAGACAATAGAATCTAGTGCAATATAATCAACTCCCAAATATAAAGCCTTGCATAATCCTTACCTGAGTACGATGTATGAACTAATAAAAAATAATTTAATTGTGTCGTTCTATCGATAATGAACCATATCAAATCATGTTGAAGATATGTATGAGTTAACCCTATCAGAAAATCCATGTTCAACACTTCCCACTTCTAAGTGGGAATGCGAAACTCCTGCAATGTACCACTAGGCCTTTGGCCTTAGCCTGTTGACAATTTTGACACTTAGCCACAAACTTTGTAATATCCTTCTTCATACCACTCCACCAGTAGATTTCTCACAAATTGCAGTACATCTTAGTGGTTCCTGGGTGAACAGAATACGACATACCATGTGTTTAGGCATATATGCATTGTCTAAAACTATTTATCAAAGGAACCCATAGCCTTCTTTGATAATGAATCACACCATCTCCCCCTAGGAGAAAACCTCTACTTTAAGATGTCTAACTACCACCGTCAATTTAACCAAACTAAGATCTCTGTTTTGCTTTTCTTTCACTTCAGTAACCAATAAAGATTTCAAACCCTTCTCAACCCATATACTGCCCTCAATTGAATCAACTAATCGAACACCTAATCTAGTAAGCAGATAAACCTCACTAACTAACTTCTTCTTATCTCCCTCAACATGCAGAACACTACCCATTGACAATATACTAAAGGCATTTACAACTTCATTGGCCTTTCCCGAATGATACAATACACTTATATCATATCTTTTAACAACTCAAGACACCTTCTATGACGATGATTCAAATATTTTTTGTGACAACGTACTAAAAATTATTATGATCAGTGAAAACATCAACATGACCCCTATAAAGATAATATCTCAAAATTTTTAAGGAAAAAAAATAGCTACCTAGTTAAGATCATTGTAGGATAATTCTTTTTTATGAAGTTTAAGCTATCTAGAGGTATATGTTATGACCTCGACTCTCTGCATCAAAACACAACCAAGACCAACTCTAGAAGCAGCATAGTAAACTATAAATTTATCTAAATAATCTAGCAAAGTCAAGATTGGGGCGGATGTGAGTTGAGTTTTCAACTTCTTAAAAGTCTTTTCACAAGAATCTGACCACTGAAATTTTACATTCTTCTAAGTCAATCATGACATGGGGATGAAGTAAAAGAAAACCCTTTAACCAAATGCATATAATAGATAGAAAACCCTAAGAAACTCTTAATATATAATGGAGAGATGGATTTGGTCTAGTATCTCTGTGCTTTAGTCTTTTAAGGTTCTACTCTATTGCCATCAGCAAAAAAATATGGCCAAGGAAAGATACAGATCTTAACAAAAATTCACACATACTGAATTTGGCAGACAACTGAAGAGTTTTAAGGGTATGCAACACAATTCTCAAATAGTCTACATGATCATTCTCACTATAGGAATAGATAAGGATATGATCATTGAAGACTATGATGAATATGCCCAAGTACTGTTGAACACCCTGTTCATCATGTCCATGAAATATGCAAGGTTATTTGTTATTCTAAAAGACAAAAATGGGACTTAGAAGTGAACATATCTAGTTCTAAAAGATGTCTTTAGAATGTTACATTCATTAACTTTGAGGTGATAATAACGGATTTGAGCTCTATCATAGCGAAATAACTAGCGCCTTGAAGTTGGGTGAATAAGTCATCAATTCTGGGGATTGAATACTTATTCCTTATTATTACTTTGTTTAACTAACGGTAGTCGATGCACATTCTGAGAGGATCATCATTCTTACACAGGAATAAGACTGAAGCGTCCCATGGAGGAAAAATTGGCTGGATGAAGACATTTTCTAAGAGATATCTGAACTATTCCTTCAAATCTTTAAGCTCATCTGGAGCCTTCGGTAAGGCCGAATAGAGATAGTTTGGGTGTTTGGAAAGTGATCTATTCTGAAGTCAATTTCTCTTTTGGGAGAAACTCTGGAAAGATCCTTAGGGAATACATTTGGAAATTCCCTTACCACTGAAACTAGCTAGAGGATTAGAGTTGCGGAACTAGAGTCTTTGACTCAAATATGATGGTAAACACAACCCTTTGACATCATTTTTCATTCTTTAAGGTAGGAAATAACTTAATGCCGAAGCACAGAAGTATTACCCCTCCATTAAATGTCTAGTTCATTGGGAAGCGAAAACTAAATAAATTTATTTCTATAATCAATTAAGGTACAGCTTGAGTGGAGCTAATCTATGTTGAGAATGAAATCAAAATCGTTCACCTCCAACTCTTCTAGATCAATTGAAGTGATTTTTTTAGATGCTGTGACCGAGCAATTTTTGTATACCAGTCTGGTTGTAATAAATGTACCTATTAGGGTAAACACTGAGAAAGACTCTATTGACATTTTGGGACTGACACTAAAATTGTTGGCTATATAAGGGATTACAAAAGAAAGTGAAGCTTCAAGATCTAATAATGCATAACCATGAAGATGGAAAGCCTTTAACGTACTCCTAACCACATGAAGAGAAATTTCAAAATCATAATGAGTCTGGAAGGCATACAACAGGTTATAACATTACCCACTTGTGGCACTAAAAGTAAAACCATGCAGAGTCAGTGACCTGTAGATGTTTAAAATGATTTGACTGACCCTACTGACCAGCCTTAGGGCAATCCCTGACCCTGTGGCCTGGCTTGCCACACAAAAATACCCATCATTACAAGTTGTACACTCATCCAGGTGATGACTATCATACTTCTTATAGAGTGAATTAGTATGACCACTATTCATACTACCCTTGGACTTAGAGCATAACGCACTATCCCAATTACCTTTCTAGAACGTAGGTACGACACACTTGCTAAAAATGGATCTGGGCCTAATAATTTATGATGAAACTAAGAACGGCAACAATCCTCTGACCTTCGCTTTTAAAAGTTAAAACTACCTATTCTGGCCCTATTATTCTTTCTCTCCCTATCCTTATGCTTTACCTCCTCAATCTACTAAGCATGAACAATAAGCCTAGATAGGTCAATCTCCTTAATCAACATGGAAGTCCTACACTCCTTAACCATTCTATTTGATACACTAGACAAAAACTTACTCATACTAAACCTATTATCCACCACCATAAAGGAGACTACCTTGCCAACTAAGTGAATATAAGAGTATACTCGTTTACGCTCATATTACTTTGCTTCAAATTGATAAACTCATGAACCTTAGCTTCTCTCAACTTTAATGGAAAGAACCTATCTAATAAAGATGTGGAACACTCATCCTACTTTAATAGCCTTACATCAATACCACAATCTTCTTTCTACTGCTTAAACTAGGTGTGAGGTACATAATTCAACTGATATATAGCCAACTCTAAGCTCTCAATTGAAGTAATGCCAATGATATTTGTTAATTTTTGGACCATATCTAAATAATCCCGTGAATTTACCTCAGATTTGGATCTTGAAAATAAAGGGTGATTTATCTAACTAAAATCTTGAATCCTAAATGTAACTGTATTATTCAGTAGATTAGATAGGGAAACAACCTGCTTGTTGTTGTAAGTAGTTACCGATTAGGCTAGGGTAGCAAAAGCATCCCCAAATTCGAAGTCAGAGATATGCTCATTCAGATGATTATCGATAGCATCTATTGGTGTAGGCTGATTCCCATTCCTTCTCCCGTTGTTTCTTTTTGAAAGAAATATCTATAAATGGAATGATTAATAAGTTAGAAAGAGAGTTTAAATAGAGATCATGCTCTTTCTCACAACATAAATTGCGAAAGAAGGGAACTTTTCCAAAAATATATTGTAGCCTCTTGTTAATAAGTGTGGCGCCCTTAAAACAAATACAAAACTCTACTTACTGATACTTCAGCCTTTCTAGGAAAATTTAAAACCTTAGGATCTAATACAAAGTTTTGTCATGGCCCGAGGATACCCCCTAATCGCGACAATGATGTTTATGACTATTTGTAACCACAACCTAACCCATACGCTGGTCCTTGCTACACAAACTGCAGAAAGTAATAATACATCAAGTGTAGAAGATAAGTTAATAAGCTTCTATAGAACTAGATACTGAAATATGTATCAAAATATGTTTGAAATATCTAATAGATTACTAGAAATCAACTTTCTTTCTTAAAACAACTTATAACACTGAAATAAATAACTGGCTATCTAGCGGATTATGTGAAAGCCTCTAACATCATAAGTAGTTGAAGAGATAGACTCGTAACTCTAACTGGATTAACATAAGAAAGTACTAACGTAACTAAAATAACAAATTATGTCCTCTATGGAGAGGGACTCACCACTACTATTACTGAGTAATGTTGAGCTATTTAACAGTAGTTGGGAAACTGTGCATCCAAACATATGTTATAAGGCAACATAGTGCAGAGAAAAATATATGGTCTATATTTTGAATTTAGTGGTATATGAGATGAGGATTGGCTGAAACACATGAGGTATCTGAGCATAAATTCATGACCATGTAATATCTTATAATGCAAGATCAAGCATATATATGTTTTTGATATAATTTGTAATCTGAAAGACAGAAAACTGTATAACTAAAAAACTAAAAATTTGAACACTTGGTCAAGTAAATCTTAACTGAAATACACTACTTACTATACGGAGAATCTTGAAGGTGTGATACAACTGACATACCCTATTTTGAGCTAATTATGGTCCAACATATAACCCAGTTGGATGGGTTTTAGTACCGCACCATAGGTACATACACTAGCTATTTGGATCCACAAAACTAGGTTTCTGAAGGAATAAGGAAACACACTCTATGGCAGGTGCCCTCATAAGATATGTGTCATCCCTCAACTAGCTGGACGACATCTAAAACCTTTGATGGCTATGTAGTTCTGGAACTTAGGGATTTCTACTAAAGGTCACACCCTTTACTGGTCGTTAAGCCCTTATTCCTAGATTTGCTCAGTACCAAATCCTACTACCAAATGAACTGACACTGAAACTGGACTAAAGTAAACTCAACCAAACATTTTTACATAACGATGGAGCTCATCAGGATCATAAATATCTGAGTAAATAACAAAACTCATGGTTTACTAAATTATTACTTGAAGGATGTTAAATCATGTAAAATACATAGGTATCGAGTGTTCATAACCCACCAACACTAAATAACCATAAACTATGATATCAACACTTGAAATTGTAGGGTCGAAATCATGGTTCAAATACCCAAAGCATGATTGTTACACCAAACATATAAGAATCATAAATTTGAACATGCAAATGGTTTAATCATGAGGAAACAACATGATTACATGGCTAAATACATAATTTGAGGATTTATTCTTAAATAAATACAACATGACATAGGATTTGCAAATCTTAAAACATGATTTGACTTATTCAACTTGAAAACACTAGTAACCATAATTTGATATAGAATTAACAAGAGATTCATAGACCTTTTTCATCTTGAACATGTATAAACTCATAAGGTAAACCAAAAGAGGGTTTTTGAGTTGCATGAGTTAAAGGGACCAATGGATGAACATCCCACATATCACAAGTAGAATCTTTGGGGAAACTTCTTTGAATTTATTCTTGACCTTGAAAAATCCTTGCTTCTTGGGGAATATGAAGAAACCATTTTCTCTCAATTCTATTTTGTCATTTGATATTTAATGATGTAAAGTAAGGTTTTGGCTACTCTAATACCACTCCTTACAAAGCCAAAAGGACATGGGTTTGGATTTTAAGGATGTGGGGATTGACATAAAAGCCCCTAGAAAAACATACAGAAATCATATTCCTAGTTAGTACGAGTTGACCTTATGACTTGTATGTTAGGTACTTTTTGATTGTTGACTCAGAAGTTTGGCAGATTTCAAAGAACATGTACTGGTCTAGATACGATTCATACTTCCAATATGAAATATGTCGATATGATTTGGTAAAGTCACTCGTAATATGAATAGACAACTTGGGGAACCAATACTGTTATTGACGTGACGTCTTACTGTATGATTTGTACCTTTGTATACTATTGGATTCCCTCTTCGTATCTTGGACAGAACCTCAAGGGGTCAATACTAATGCCTATACAACTAGGTTCATACAACTCGTACCCCTTTTAAAGACCAATTGGGTCAATTCTTAACTAAAATATAATGTTTAACATTCTATACTTGACTTAGGTGTGAGACCTACATATGAATCGTACGCTAGGTTACAACTTAAGATCATTAGTCATATGTTTTACAGAGACCGAAAAAGAAATGAGGTATTACTAAAACACTAAATTATGTGACCTACAATTTTTTTTTTGAATAGCAATGATCATAATATGTGTGTATTGTTGTATCCTTGTTGTATGTTGTTTACAACTTATGAAATGACTTTTAAAGTAAATATTAGGGTGTTATATTGTATCTATACATATCTATCAAAGTGGAAGAGATTTTAAGTACGTATACCTTTGAAACATTTAAAAACATAAACCTTTGATTTTTTTGGAGTGGATACGATTAGGGGTACTTGAGTCGTACACTAGATCATGACTCATAACCACCATGCTCTATCCTTTTCTATCCTAAGAAATATATTAAGTTTACATAATGTACTCCATACGACAAGGTCATTCCTTTGTCGTAACCTAGCTAATGAGTCGTATACTAGCAAACTATATAGAGTAAAGTATCAAGCCTAGAGTGGACTATTTTTGCCATGAGTTGAGCTCACAATTGCATAGTTATTCGTACCTTTGGTAATGACTCAAAGTCCCCATTTCATACCAAATAAGTTTGTTTGACCTAGTAGAAGGATAGAGTATGAGTTAGGGTACCACTCGTACCCTGGGTAACGATAGTCAGGTGAACCATAAGGGGAAGTCTTACTTGTGCACGTGTGTGTTTTCCAGACATTAAAAAATGACCAATTGGTCATTTCCCTTGCCTAAAACCCTAAAATACCTTACTATATATGTCATGGTATCCTCCCAAGTTTTTATTTGAAAAACTTAAATATTCCAAACTCTCGAAATGCACTTAGAAAAAGATTGAATGCTAGGGTTTGGAGGTGTTCATCTTATGACAAAAGGAAGAGGTCAAGTTTGTTAGTTATTCAAGTTTTTTAAGGCGTATATCTTTTACCCTATTTAAATAGAGTATGTGGGATACGAAAACATGAAAATATAAGTTGAACATGAATTGTGAAATTTGGTGAACTAATTCATGACCCATATAAATTTGTACATAATGAAAAATGAATAATAGAATACAATGTCATGAAAAATCTAAAACTTGAACATAAATTGTGCACTTTGGAAGATAACATTAATCAACATAACCTAATTTGATTTAATCAGTGTCTAATTTGTCACACCAGTATGATGGGTGTTCAGTACCTTACAATGGGTACTAACACTAGCGAGCATGGATCAAATTGGTGCCTAAAAAGACTAGGGTGCAAGACCTAAACTGGTGGGTGACCCCTTATAACCTATAGTGGTGCTGTTATTCTTGAAATTAGGGACTTATATTAAATGTCTTAGTACTAAATAATGGGTGAGCCTTCATCCCTGTATTTTCTCTAAGCTAAGTACTACTCTCAACTAAAAGGCACTGATAACTGATATCCACAATATAATAGTATTATGAAAATAACAATATATGCATAACTTGAAGTACTCAAGAACGTCAAACTAATATATGCATGAATTCCTAGTTATGAGGTGTTCATAACCGATCCTCTCTAAAGAATGCAAATAAACATTACAATCACATAAACATAATAGGAAATTTCATAAATTAAAGCCATTAATTAACAATTTTATCATTATAATCTGATTTGATGTTTCTGAGTATTGAAATCTGCTTAAACTTATAGGAAACACATATGTGTGGTTTAATTCAAGAAATGAACTGATGAAGTATGTAACTAATGCTTTTCATGGAACATTAAAACTTAAGAGGTAAATTTAACTTGAGTATTGAAGAGATCTTAGGGACTCAATGTGTGGAAGGAATACATTGATAATATACCGTACCTGGAGATGAAATCCTTGGATAATTCTTTGGAATCTGAGTTTGAAAGGTAAAAAACCCTACTTTACCTTAGGAGTAGGGAAGAAACCCCTTTTCTAAGTGTCAATTGAATTTTTGAGTTTATAAGGACTTAAGGTAATACTAACCCCAATAATCATCCTTGGGATACTAAAGACAGAATGGTTTTCGGTTTTGAAGATTGTGAAAATACAAACCACCCTTTTGAAATAATTTAGAATTTCTTAGGAAAGTGTTGTGATGACTTAGGCTATAACTTATGGGGTCTGACCATGAGTTATTTCCTAGAATTGTGACTTAGGGACCTAAACCTTTCATTCTAACTTTTATTACAATGACTTCTTCTGACGACTTATTTATTCTGACAATGAGTCATCATGAATAGTCATAGACAAACGGGTGATTTCTTGATTTCTTACTATCTTGTCGACTATTCTACTTAACTATTCATCTAGAATAATAATGAGTAGTATGTTGGAGTCAACTTCCTCAGTCAACTATCCATAACTCCTTACCTGAATATCGAATTAAGGTAAGACTGGTGGCATTGGAAAGCTAATATAATTGTCTATATGTTTGTGGGTCTATTTCTCCAAAACTGGGGTATTATAATAATGAACACTTTGTTCATGTATATGTAAGAACTATACATTAAGGTGTTTTTTACTAAGCAACAAAATCCACCTATTCACACTATATGTATAACAATAATTGTTATTCTAGTCTTTAGCAAATTTCAATAAAATAGTTTTAGCCTTCTATCCTTTATTCTAGTTTCTAAATAACCAAAAAATCAATTTTATTCTTTCTTTGACAGAGTAACAACTCTTTCTTTTAAATTTCTAATTTATCCCCTTTACATTCCATTTGCAAATAATCATAGTTCTTATAAGAGTTAATAACTATTGATCCTACTAATTTAGAACTAAAATAATTAGATCTAGTAGCAGTGTTAATCAATTACCTTGACTTACCCTTATTATTGTTTTAGGTTGGATAACTGAGGAAGAAGCAATCTCTTACTTTCAATTAACTATATTTATTGACTTTTGATGTTTGGGATTTTTATATGTTCTAAACTAGGCTTGTACTTTTATTTTCTTACTACTCGATCTTCTTCTTTTAGGTGGTTCATTAAGCTCTTCTCCCTCCTAGACTAGTTAGTTCTCTTATTTCTTTTTTGATCATCTAATCCTGTAGTCCTCAGAGTTGTGCTTGAATTAGATGCACTCCCTATAGAATTTAGGTCTCTAATCATAGTCCACTACTTGTTGTGTTATGCCATAATGAGATTCAATTTCGATGAAATCAATTATAGGGCTAAAAATGTCAACCTCCATGAAAACTCATGTATATGAGATATTATTCGTAGGAGTAGTATTCTTATAAGTGTACAATGGGGTACCAATTCAACTCACCACTTTACTTAATGCTTAAATTAACCAATATCCTTCTGGTAATCCTAGGATGTTCACCTTTAATGAAATTATAGTGATAAAATCCATATTAAGAACAAAATTTGCCACTCATGGCTTTAAAATAAATATCTTTATATGGTAGGACAATGATCCTACTTTAAAATCTTTTTACTATCCTCCATGAACTAGAATCGATAAACAAAATATCTACTAACATGATCGATTATTTAGGCTTCTTCACAATCCAAATTGTACTGACTAAATTATCCATTGACTTTTCATTCGCAATGTCTCCCAAACGATAACATGTAAGTGTTATTGATAAATAATCATTTGTATCCTTGATTTTCTCTGTGTGGGGTTAAAATAAATCTTTCTATTGCAATATTTAAAGGTTGATAAACCTATGTTGCCCATTACTAGTAGATGTATTTTAAGGGGAATCCCTTAAATCCTAGCCATCTGGAACTCAGTACTACTTTTTTTTGGTTGTAGAGGCCCGTACATCAAAATATTTTAATATTTGAGGTAGTAAATACATTTTCGTCACATGCTTTTTCACATAGAGTTCAAAAAGTTGAAACATTGTTACATTATCATCAATATTTTCCTCTAATACCTTCTTATCTATAATAAGATGAAATTGAGCTTAAGAAAGTTAATGGAGATATAATTTTTTCAATATTTATGCCGGCGTTACCATCATAGTCTTTTAAGATTTATTTTTCCATTTCCTTACCATTGTTAACATGCATTAGCCTTCCTAATGTTAACCTATGTCGAGAGAAAAGTTAGCTTGACATTGAGCACTAAATGGAATAGGAATAGATCACATGTGCGGAAGATAAGTTAATCAGATAATGTAAAAGTGCATACCAAAATATGTATTAAAATATGTCTGAAATATCTAATGGAATATTGGAAACCATATTTTTGTATAAAAACAACTGATAACACTAAAATTACTGAGTATTTGTCTAACTGATTGTTTGAAACCCTCAAACATCATGAGGAGTTGATGGGAAAGATCCCCAACTAACTCCAACTAGCTGAGCATAAGAAAATACCAAAGTAATTTATAAAACAAATTATGTCCTTGATGGATAAGGACACAACACTACTGCTGCTGAGGAACACTAACTTGTATAAGAGCGTTAAGGAAACTATGAGTCCAAATCTATATTATAAGACACATAGCACGGAGAAAAGTATACGGTCAGTACTTCTAATGTACTTGTATGAGGATTGGCTAAAATGAATGAGCTATCTGAACATAAATGCATGAACATGTAAAATCTGATAATGCAAGACCAAGCATAAACATATTTCTAAGATAATCTGTAATCTAAACGAGTAAAAACTATATAAATTAAAATATGTACACTAAGTTAAAAAAATGTGAACTAAAATACACTGATTACTGTATTGTGACTGTGGGAGGTATCATATAACAAACATAACCTAATCTAAGCTTATTAGGGTCTAATATGTAACCCTATTTGAAGTGTGTCAGTACCGTACCAGGATTACTAACAATAACTTTGTTGATCCACTATACTGGTGTCCCGAAGGACTAAGGATACACTCTTTATTGGCAAATGCCATCATAAGATATGTGTCAACCCTTAATTGGTAGGATGACATCTCAAACCTACGCTGGCTACGTAGTTCTAGAACTCAAGAACTGATACTACTGGTCACACCCTCTACTAGCTGGTGAACCTCCACCCTGGATTCGTTTATTACTAAATCCTACTCCCAACTGAACTATCACTATAACTGAACTGAACTAAACTTGACTGAACATTTTTACTAAACTGGCATAGCTTATCATGATCATAAATATCTAAGTAAATAATAAAACTCATGAATTCACTAAATTAATACTTGAAAGATCTAAAATCATGTAAAACACACAGGTACAGGGTATTTATAACCCACCAGCACTAAATGACCATAAAGTACGATATCAACACTTAAAACTGTAGGATAGGAATCAAGTGTTCAAAGACCCAAAGCATGAACATTCTACCAAACATATAAGAAGCATAGATTTGAACATTGAAATGTCTTAAACATGAGGAAACAACATGATACATGGATAAATTCATAATGTGTGGATTTATTTAGAAATCAATAAACATGGCATGGGATGTACAGCACTTAAAACATGATATGACTCATTAGAGTTGAACACACTTGAAAATATAATTTCTCATTGGATTAACATTAGACTCATGGACTTATTTCATATTGAACATGTATAAACTCATAAGGTAAACCAAAAGAGGGATTTTAGGCTCCATGGGTGAAAGGGACCCATGGATGACAATCCCACATACCTGAAGTGGAAGCTTTGGGGAAATTTCTTTGAAGTTGTTCTTGACCTTGATAAACCCTAGCTGCTTGGGGAAGATGAAGAAACTGTTTTCTCTTGATTCTATTTATAAAATTAATGTATAATGGTGTAAATTGGTGATTTGGGGCATTTTATACCGCTCCATGTGAATCCTAAATTGCATATGTTTGGCTTTTAATGAAAATGGGGAAAGACATAAAAATCCCTAGAAAATTATGCAGAAAATCGCATTCCTAGTCGGGATGAGACGATTATACGACTTGTATGTTAGAGTATGACTGGACTGTTAACTCAAAAGCTTAGCAGATTTAAAAAAAGATGTACGGGTCTAGATGCTCGTCGTATTTCCAACTAGTAAGATGCCTATACTACGTGGTAAATTCACTCATAAGATGATTGCACAACTTGGGGAACCTACACTATTATTTTTATGAAATCTCAATATAAAAGTCATACCTTTGTATACGACTTGATACCCCTTCACGTATCCTAGACAGAACCTTCACGGGTCAAGACTGATGTCCATATGAATGGTCTTGTATTAATTCTACCCATCTTAATGATACATGGGCTCAAGTAGTACTGCAATAGAATGTTCAACTTTATATACTGACTTAGGTGTGAATCCAACATACGACTTGTAAGATGGAGTATGACTGAGGATCATGAGTTTGATATTTCACAGAGACCAAAATATATACAGGGTATTAAAATATCTCATTGTGGGAATATTCATCCTCAAATGAGACTGGTTAGACTAAGACCACTAAGGCAACTGAGATAATATTAAACATGCATGACTTGAAACATGATTACATATTAGATTCTGAAGCATGATACATCGACTGAATTAATTTTGTTAATGCATGCAATGACATAAGATGAGTTACATAGCTTAAACTAAGAATGTAAAAGAGTAAATCTAAGGAAGATCCTTACCTCAAGATGACTTTGGGTTTGCGGAAAAAAGCTTAGGGTACCTGGTTGGCATATTTGCCTTTGCTTCCCAAGTAGTTCCCTCAAAATACTGATTTTACCAATGAACTTTATAACCAAGGGAAATTTTTAATTCCTTATCCTTCAAATATGACAATCAAGGATCTAAATTAGGACTTATTAGTAGTAAAGCCTATCCTTAACGTCCATATATTCTAAAGGAACAACTAAAGCTGAATGCCCAATACATTCCCTTCACAAGAAAATAAGAAATACCAGATATAGTTAGACGAAATCTACTGGCAACTCTAGCTAGTAAGCTACTTTCCCAAATGACTCAAGATTCTATATAGGCCAATATAGCTATGACTAAGTTTCTCCGTCTAGCCAATTTCGGTCACTCCCTTCATAGGTTAAATCTTCAAATAATCCTAATCACCAACCTTACACTCAAGATATCTCCTTCTCAAATTTACATTACATTTCTAGTGGTTTTAGGTTGTCTTCACCTCTCCTGAATCAACTGAACTTTATCCATATCCTCAAACACTAAATCAAGAGCTATCAAAGTAGCTTAACCTAACCCAATTCATGCAAGAAGAGATCTACATCTCCTCTCATAAAGAGCCTCAAACAGAGGCATCTAAATACTAGATTGATGGTTGTTGTTAAAGGAAAACTCTATCAAAGTTAAGTGGTCATCGCAACAACCTTTAAGTCAGTAGAACATGAACTCAGCATGTCCTCTAGGGTTGGAATAGTCCTTTCAGCCTGACCAGCTATTTGAGGATGAAAAGTTATACGGATATAAACATGGGTACCAAGACTATTATGAAAATCCTTCTAAATGTGAGTTAAACTGAGTACCTCTATTTGACATGATAGACAACAGAATCTAGTACAACATAATCAACCCCCGAATACAAAGCCTTGCATAATCCTTAGCTGAGTACGAAGTATGAACTGATAAAAAATAAGTTGATTGTGTCATTCTATCAATAATGAACCATATCAAATCATGTTGACGATATGTATGAGTCAACCTTATCAGAAAATCCATGTTCAACACTTCCCACTTCCAAGTGGGGATGCTAAACTCTTACAATGTACCACTAGGCCTTTGGCCTTAGCCTGCTAACAATTTGGACACTTAGCTACAAACCTTTTAATATCCTTCTTGATACCACTCCACCAGTAGATTTCCCACAAATTGCGGTACATCTTAGTGGTTCTTGGGTGAACAAAATACCGCACACTATGCATTTAGGCATGTATGCATTGTTTAAAACAATTTATCCAAGGAACCCATAACCTGCACTAATAATGAATCACACAATCTCCCCCGGGAGAAAACCTCTACTTTAAGATATCTAACTACCTCCTTCAATTTAACCAAACTAGGATCTTTGTTTTTCTTTTCTTTCACTTCAGTAACCAATAAAGATTCCAAAAACTTCTCAATCGATATACTACCCTTAATTGAATAAACCCATCAAACACCAATTCTAGTAAGCAGATGAACCTCACTAACTAACTTCTTCTTAACTCCCTCAACATGCACAACACTACCCATTGACAATCTACTAAAGGCATTTACAACTACATTGGCCTTGCACGAATGATATAATACATTCATATAATATCTTTTAACAACTCAATCCATCTTCTGTGATGATGATTCAAATATTTTTTGTGACAACGTACTAAAAATTAATATGATCTGTGAAAACATCAACATGAACCCTTTAAAGATAATATCTCAAACTTTTTAAGGCAAAAAAAATAGCTACCTAGTTAAGATCATGGTAGGATAATTGTTTTTTTATGGAATTTAAGCTATCTAGAGGCATATGTTACGACCTTAACTCTCTGTATCAAAGCACAACCAAGACCAACTCTAGAAGCAGCATAGTAAACTATAAATCTATCTAAATAACCTAGTAAAGTCAAGATTGGGGTGGATGTGAGCTGAGTTTTCAACTTCTTAAAACTCTTTTCACAAGAATCTGACCACTGAAATTTTGCATTATTCTAAGTCAATAAAGTCACGAGGATGAAGTAGAAGAAAACCCTATAACAAATGCATATAATAGATAGAAAAACCTAAGAAACTCCTGATATCTAATAAAGAGATGAGTTTGGTCCAGTTTCTCAGTGCTTTGGCCTTTTAAGGGTCAACTCTATTGCCATCAGCAAAAAATATGGCCAAAGAAAGATACTGATTTTAACCAAAATTCACGCACACTGAATTTGGCAGACAACTACAGAGTTCTAAGGGTCTACAACAGAATTCTCAAATAGTCTAAATGATCATTCTTACTATAGGAATAGACAAGGATATGATCAATGATGACTATGATGAGTATGTCCCAGTACTGTTTGAACACCCTGTTCATCATGTCCATGAAAATAACAGGGTTATTTGTTAGTATAAAAGACATAAATAGAACTTCGAAGTGCGCATATCTAGTTTTGAAACATGTCTTTAGAATGTTACATTCATTACCTCTAAGGTGATTATAAATGGATTTGAGCTCTATTATAGAGAAATAACTGGCACCCTAAAGTTGGTTGAACAAGTCATCAATTCTAGGGAGTGGATACTTATTCCTTATTATGACTTTGTTCAACTAATGGTAGTCGATGCACATTCTGAGAGAATCATCATTCTTCCACATGAGTAAGACTGGAGCTTCCCATGGAGAAAAAATTAGCTGGATGAAGACATTTTCTAAGAGATATGTTAACTATTCCTCCAACTCTTTAAGCTCATATAGAGCCTTCGGTAAGGTCGAATAGAGATAGGATGGGTGTCTAGAAAGTGATCTATTCTGAAGTCAATTTCTCTTTTGGGAGAAACTCTTGAAAGATCCTTAAGGAATACATTTGGAAATTCCCTTACTACTGAAAGTAGCTAGAGACTTAATGTTGTAGAACTAGAGTCTTTGACACAAATATGGTGGTAAACATAACCCTTTAACATCATTTTTCTTTCTTTAAGAGAAGAAATAACTTAACGCCGAAGCACAGAAGTATTTCCCCTCCATTAAATGTCTAGTTCATTGGGAAGTTGAAATTGAATGAATTTATTTCTATAATCAATTAAGGAATAGCATGAGTGGAGCCAATCTATGTTGACAATGACATCAAAATCGTTCTCCTCCAACTCTATGAGATCAATTAAGGTGATCTTTTTAGATACTGTGACCGAGCAATTTTTGTATACTAGTCTGGTTGTAATAAATTTACCTATTAGGGTAAACACTAAGAAAGACTCTATTGACATTTTAGGACTAACACTGAAATTGTTAGCTATATAAAGGATTAAAAAGAAAGTGAAGCTTCAAGATCTAATAATGCATAAATATGAAGATGGAAAGCCTTTAACATACTCTTAACCACATCAAGAGAACTTTCCAAATAATGATGAGTCTAGAAGGCATACAACAGGTTATAACATTACCCACTTATGGCACTAAAAGTAAAACCATGCAGAGTCAGTGACCTGTAGATGTTTAAAATGATTTGACTGACCCTACTGACCAGCCTTAGGGCAATCCCTGACCCTGTGGCCTGGCTTGCCACACCAAAATACCCATCATTACAAGTTGTAAACTCATCCAGGTGATGACTATCATACTTCTTATAGAGTGAATTAGTATGACTACTATTCATACTACCCTTGGACTTAGAGCATAACGCACTATCCCAATTACCTTTCTAGAACGTAGGTACGGCACACTTGCTGAAAATGGATCTGGGACTAATAATTTAAGATGAAACTGAGAATGGCTAGAATTCTCTGACCTTTTCTTTTAAAAGTTAAAACTACCTGTTCTGGCCCTATTATTCTTTCTTTCCCTATCCTTATGTTTTACCTCCTCAATCTACTAATCATAAACCATAAGCCTAGATAGGTCAGTCTCCTTAATCAACATGGAAGTCCTACACTCTTTAACCATTCTATTCGATACACTAGACAAAAACTTACTCATACTAAACCTATTATCCACCACCATAAAGGATAATACCTCACCATCTAAGTGAATATAAGAGCATACTCATTTATGCTAATATTACCTTGCTTCAAATTGAAGTAATACCCATGATATCTATTAATTTTTACACCATATCCAAATACTCTCGTCAATTTACCTCAGACTTGGATCTTGAAAATAAAGGGTGATTTATTCGACTAAAATGTTGAATCCTAAATGTAATTGTATTATTCACTGGATTAGATGGGGAAACAGCCTGCTAGTTGTTCTAAGTAGTTACTGATTAGGCTTGCGTAGCGACAGCATCCCAAAATTTGGTGTAGGTTGATTCCCATTCCTTCTTGGAAGAAATATCTATAAATGGAATGATTGATAAGTTAGAAAGAGAGTTTAAAAGGAGATAATTCTCTTTCTTACGACATAAATAGTGAAAGAAGGGAAACTTTCCAAAAATATATTGTAGCCTCTTGTTAATAAGTGTGGCGCCCTTCAAACACATACACAAGACTCTGCTTATTGCTACTTCAGCCTTTCTAGGACAATTTAAAACCTTAGGATCTAATACTAAGTTTTGTCACGGCCTAAGGCTACCCCCTAATTACGACAATGATGTTTTTGACTATTTGTAACCACAACCTAACCCATATGCTGGAACATGCTATAAGAACTAAAGAAAATAGTACTACATCATAGTGTAGAAGATAAGCTAATAAGATACTATAGAACTAGATACTGAAATATGTATCAAAATATGTTTGAAATATCTAAGAGATTACTAGAAATCAACTTTGTTTCTGAAAATTACTTATGACACTGAAATAAATAACTAGTTATCTAACGGATTATGTGAAAGCCTCTAACATCATGAGTAGTTGATGAGATAGACTCGCAACTCTAACTAGATTAACATAAGAAAGTACTAATATAACTGAAATAACAAATTATGTCCTCTATGGATAGGGACTCACCACAACTATTACTGAGTAATGTTGAGCTATCTAAGAGTAGTCGGGAAACTGTGCATCCAAACCTATGTTATAAGGCAACATAGTATGGAGAAAAATATGTGGTCTGTATTTTGAATATAGTGGTATATGAGATGAGGATTAGCTGAAGCACAAGAGATATCTGAGCATAAATTTATGAACATGTAATATCTTAGAATGCAAGATCAAGAATATATATGTTTTCGATATAATTTGTAATCTGAAAGACAGAAAACTATATAACTAAAAAACTAAAAATTTGTACCCTTGGTCAAGTAAACCTTAACTGAAATACATTATTTACTATACTGAGAATCTTGGAGGCATCATACAACTGACATACCCTAATTTGAGCTAATCAGGGTCCAACCAATAACACAGTTGGATGGGTATTAATACCGCGCCATGGGTACTTACACTAGCTATTTGGATCCGTAAAACTGGTATTCTGAAGGACTAAGGAAATACACTCTATGGCAGGTGCTCTCATGAGATATGTGTCAACCCTAAACTAGCAGGAAGACGTCTTAAACCTTTAATGGCTATGTAGTTCTAGAACTTAGGGATTTCTACTAAAGGTCACACCCTCTACTGGTCATTGAGCCCTTATTCCTAAATTTGCTCAGTACTAAATCCTACTCCCAAATGAACTAACACTGGAACTAGACTAAAGTAAACTCAACCAAACATCTTTACATAATGGCGGTGCTCATCGTGATCATAAATATCTGAGTAAATAATAAAACTCATGGTTTACTAAATTATTAATTGAAGGATATGAAATTATGTAAAACACATAGATATCAAGTGCTTATAACCCACCAGCACTAAATGACCATAAAGTATGATATCAACACTTGAAATTGTAGGGTCAAAATCATGGTTCAAATACCCAAAGCACGGTTATTACACCAAACATATAAGAATCATAAATTTGAACATGCAAATGTTTTAATCATAAGAAAACAACATGATTACGTGGCTAAATTCATAATTTGAGGATTTATTCTTTAATAAATACAAAATGACATGGGATTTGCAAATCTTAAAACATAATATGACTTATTCAACTTGAAAACACTAGTAACCATAATTTGATATAGAATTAGCAAGAGATTCATGGACTTTTTTTGTCTTGAACATGTATAAAATCGTAAGGTAAACAAAAAGTGGGTTTTTGGGCTACATGAGTTAACGGGACCAATGGATGAACATCCCACATACCATAAGTAGAATATTTGGGCAAACTTCTTTGCATTTGTTCTTGACCTTGAGAAATCCTAGCTTCTTGGGGAATATGAAGAAACCATTTTCTCCCAATTCTATTTAGTCAATTGATATTTAATGATGTAAATTAAGGTTTTGGTTACTTTAATACCACTCCTTGAAAATCCAAAACGACATAGGTTTGGATTTTTAGGATGTGGGGATTGACATAAAAGACCCTAGAAAAACATATAGAAAATCATATTCCTAGTTTGTATGAGTTGACCTTATGACTTATATGTTAGGTACTCTTTGACTGTTGACTCAAAAGTTTGGCAGATTTCAAAGAACATGTACTTGTCTAGATACGATTCATACTTCCAATATGAAAGATCTCGATATGATTTGTTAAAGTCACTCGTAAGATGAATTGACAACTTGGGGAACCAACACTGTTATTGATGTGATTTCTTACTATACAAGTTATACCTTTGTATATAATTGGATTCCCTCTATCGTATCTTGGACTGAACTTCAAGGGGTCAATACTAATGCCTATACAGGTAGGTTCATACAACTCGTACCCCTTTTAAAGACCAATGGGGTCAATTCTTACCTAAAATATAATGTTAAACATGCTATACTTGACTTAGGTACGAGTCCTACATATGAATTGTATGCTAGGGTACAACTTAGGGTCATTAGTCATATGTTGTACAAAGACCGAAAAAGATATAAGGTATTACTGAAACACTAAATTATGTGACCTAGAAAAATATTTATTTGAATAGCAATGGTCATGATATGTGTGTATTGTTATATCCTTGTTGTGTATGTTTCCAACTTGTGAAATGACTTTTAAAGTGAATATTAGGGTGTTATATTGTATCTATACAAACCTATCAAAGTGGAAGAGATTTGAAGTACCTATACCTTTGAAACATTGAATAAGGTCAAGCTTTGATGTCTTTAGAGTGGATACAATTGGGGATACTTTAGTCATACACTAGATCATGACTCATACCCATCATGCCCTACCCTTTTGTATCCTAAGAAATATATTAAGTTAACATAATGTACTCCATACGACAAGGTCATTCCTTTGCCGTAACCTAGCTAATGAGTCGTATACTAGCAAAATGTATAGAGTAAAGTATGAAGCCTAGAGTGGACTATTTTTACCATGAGTTGAGCTCATAATTGGATAGTGAGTCGTACAATTGGTTATGACTCAAAGTCCCCATTCTATACCCACAAAAGTCTGTTTGACCTAGTAGAAGGATAGGGTATGAGTTAGGGTACCACTCGTACCCTGGGTAACGATAGTCATGTGAACCATGAGGGGGAGTCTTACCTGTGCATGTGTGTGTTTTCCAGCCTTTAACAAATGACCATTTGGTCATTTCCCTTGCCTAAAACCCTAAAATCCCTCACTATATAAGTTATGGTATCCTCCCAAGTTTTCATTTACAAAACTTAAACATTCCAAACTCTCAAAAAGGCTCTTAGAAAAAGATTGGATGCTAGGGTTTGGAGGTGTTCATCTTCTGACAAAAGGAAGAGGTCAAGTTTTTTAGTTATTCAAGTTTTTTAAGGCGTATATCTTTTACCCTCTTTAACTAACTCTAAACCAATGTATTTCAAACTTGAATTAGTAAGTGCATATGATTGTTTTGAATCAAATGAAAAGGGTTTTGACACCTAATAATGAATGGTTATGATTCTTCTGAATACATATATTGATATATGTATTTGATGGTAGATTGCATATATGGGTGCTTTTTGTATGTTGTTTAACAGGAGTGTCTTGAATAACCATATTCTTGATGATTTCTATCATAAAAATTACCTTTTCATAAGTATGCACAAAAGGTGTTTGTGAAAAACGTCTAAGTGAATTATTTAGTCAATTGTTGATGGTATGTTGAACTAAGGTAATAGACCAATTAGTATGAATGTTTGATAAATTTTGTGATAAGAGTATTGTGAGCCATGTAATGTGTAATTGATAATCTTATTAAACTAATTTCTAATAATAGGGTGAAGTCCCTTACTATAAAGATAAACTTGGATGGTGTACTAAACTAAAGTACGGCATGACAATGCTATTGAAATGTGAATTTCTTTTGAATATCTTGAGGACTATAAAATAAATTATGTGATAAATTAAATGAAGGCATTGGCTTATTGAAATAGTTTAGCAATGAAAGCTCCCACAAAGACCATGGGGTCTTGTATAATTATTTAATTAGCTAAATAGTTAAAGTCCATAAGTGTAGTATTGAAAGTTAGTTAATTAATTGGCAAGAGGGTATAGTCCCAAATGTTAATTAATAATAATGGTGATGATGGCTTGAGTTTTAAGTCCCTTGCCTTGTGTGATGGATTGAGGTTAAGTCCCTTGCCTCGTGTGATGGATTGAGGTTAAGTCCCTTGCCCATAATATGACATGGAGGTAAATTCCCTCGCTCAATAAAAATGCAAGGCAAAGTCCATTGCATAAGAAGAGTTCTTGAGGCCAAAGTGCCTCACCTCATGAAGAGGCTTGTGGTAAAGTCCACATATGGCATATGGTTATAGTCCCTAGTCTATGAAACGGGCATAAGGTTAAAGTCCCTTGCCTAGATTAATAAGTGTGGGTAAAGTCCCTTGTTTAATAATGAATGTGTGGGTAAATTCCCTTGTTTGAATGATTGTAAATGTGGTGAAAGTCCTTAATTAATGAATGTGTGTTCACTAGTGAAGTCCCTAATCCAATAATAATATGATTATGGTTGAAGTCCTTAGCATGTTGAGAATGATAGTTCTATGAGTTGAAGGTGGTTGTCCTCCATTTCATGTCTAATGAATGGATGCTTGAGAATGATGATGAGCCTTGATATGATATCATGAATAGCATGTGATATGTCTATATATATATAAGAGTATGAATGAGATGAAATATGATATATAGTCTTGTTGTTGAATGATGATATGATTAATCACTTATCCATTAGTTATATTCTAGCGTTCCAATAGATAATCATCTCTGGATTCTACGTTCCCACGTAATGTATAGCCCTGAGCAACCTCTTTTTTACCTGTGTAGTCATTAGTAGATCAAATTCGTTTATGCATTGACTTGGAGTGTTGAGCTTCCTTACTTTGGAAGAAGTTCATCTCTTATCCCTTATCTTAAGACTTAGTCGCTCCAAAACTTGGTTTGGCTATAGTCAGGGGCTTATCCCGACATATACATTTATTAACTTCCATATTATATATAGGTGTTGTTAACAACTACGAACTTGGGCGTAGTTATCACACTGAATAAAATGTCAACTTATTTTATTATTTTTGCTATTCTAATGTATGTGTTGTAGTTCCTTCGACTCTTATGGTATGTTAAGATGCTTAGGTTGGGTTATTGGGGTGACCTCTGATTATGTGAGCTTGAGATACCCATATGACATTGTATTAAGTTTTGGTCATGTTAATTATAAGACTGATCCAGCATATTGATCTCTCTAGGTTGATGGTCCATGCTCAGAGGATATAAGGAGAAGAGATATTGAGTTTGATGTTAGTGACTTGGTTTATTTGAAAATTTCATGGGGGGTTGAAGAGATATTACAAGAAAGGGATTCTCAGTCCCTGCTATATTATCCCATAGAAAATTTTGAGATATGTTGGGAAGGTAGCTTATGAGTTAGTGTTGGCTGCAGATTTGGCGTCAGTGCATCCGGTGTTTCATTTCTCTTTGCTAAGGAAATGCATTAATGACTTAGCTTCTGTTATTCTTGTATATAGTATGGAAATAAAAGATAGAATTTCTTATGAAGAAGTCCCAGTTGAGATCCTTGACCACCAGATTTGTAAGTTAAGGAATAATAAAGATCCCAAAGTTAAAGTGTTGTTGGGAAATAAATTCATGCTGACTGAAGTACTAAACTTTACTTTGAGATAAGGATGGGTCGGGAATCATCTTCCCTTATTTCTTTCCTCTATGTACTGCCATTACTACTTGGATCTGAGAGCCTACTCGGTCACTTGATCTATTATCTCCACCTTACCTTTAAGCCATCATAAAAAGTTTGTGAGCACTTTATTCAACTCTGAAGTAAACTGCAATCATTGTTACCTACTAATACTCTATTCAACACATGCTTAACTTACTAAACACATTATCAACTTTTGTTTCTTTATACACTGCTGATACCACATTACCTCAATCACATGCACACCTTCATACTTACTATCAAATTAATAAGTTAAGTGCTAGCTTGCACTGTTCAAACCTAATGATTTGCTTTGGTATATCTATCCCCATGAATACATAATCTTTTCAACCTGGATAGCGTTATCCTAACTATACTACTGCTAAACTCTTGAGTTCATGCTTCTAACTGTAGGTCATATACTATCATAGGATTCTGAGAAGGGATCTAGTGATATATGAGTTCTCATAATCATAAATTAGAGTTGTACAACTTCGGTGCATAACTGAACTGATGGGATATGTTTGAGCTTGTGGGCAATCCCATACTAACTGTCTACAGAGACTATCTGCGAAAGCTCTATCTCTAAGACTTTAAACTCCACCCTTTCTGTTACCTTGAAAGTAAGGTAAAATTGACATAAGTGAAGCATGAGGATAATCTACATGAATTTCTTAGAAAACCTTTCTATAGCTCGACCTGAAACATAAAAGAAGGGAAATTGTTCCTAAAACATCTCATAGCCTCCTGCATATAAGTGTGGTGTACAACACACGCACGTTCAAGACTTTACTAGATGCGACTTTTAAGACTTCCTAGGATACTGTTGAATCTTAGGTTCTGATACCAACTCTTTAATGGCTCGAATTTGGTACCCGGAATGCTACACGGTGCCTATGACCCTGAAGGACCATAAGCTAACCCATGACTGATATCTGTAAACTGAGCACTGAATAATAGTAATAATATCATAAATGCAGAAACATAAACTGAATGGCCATAAGGTTCAAATCTAAATGAATATCTGATAAACAATGTCTGAAAATGGTTTAACAATACCATAGAAAATTTGAAATAACTATCGAACAACTGTAGTCTGAAATCCTCTAAACTATTTGAATAACGATTTGATGGGACATGTCCCCAACGAACTCCGACTACTAAAATAAACTAAAAACTAAAATAGTAATGTGATCATCATTTCCTCAAAGGATGAGGACTCTCTGCTAACTTTGATTACTGAACTGGGAATCTACTGGTTCTCTGGAGCTCGTGCTTCTAAACCTATGGTATAAGACGCCATAGCGCAAATTTGTCAGTACTTTGAATGTACTAGAATGCAAGTGAGGTAGGATGAAAGAAATAGGTTCATATGCATAAACAATACTAACTGACTGACTAACATGAATGTGAGAATACTTGCATGCATATTTAACTGTAACTGAGATCGTGGTAGGACTAAATACTGAGTTCTAACTACTGAGTTTTTCTAATTCCATGGAATAACTGATATCTATGTGCTTGATACTATGTTACTGATATTTTAATAACTGTGTCTGGTAGTTTTGATTATGAAGAACTGGCTTGGTTTACTGTATTTGACAGTCCTGAATCTAATATATCTGATAACATGAATGACAGTATCAAATAGTCCTGAATCTGATAGAGATATCTGAGTTTTGTTCTATATCTGAGTTGACTGTATCTGACAACTTAAAATCTGAAGAACTGTCTGATTTCTTTTACTGCGACTGAGACTGAGATCGAAACTGTAACTGCGGGAGGTAGTCATATAACCGACATGCCCTATATATGCCATTATAGCTAAGCTGGGTTCCAATCTCTTCCTTGACTGGAAGGGTGTCAATACCGCACCACTAGTAAAGACCACTGTGTGTGACACTCATATAACAGGTTACTCTAATGAGAACAATGGAAACCCTTACGTAGTAGGTTAGGCCACCTTATCTACCCTTATATAAAGTCTATGATGTCTCAATCTATACTTTCTATATAGTTTTGGAACACAAGGATGACTTCTAAGAATTACACCATAAAAATAACAGGTGAGTTCCCATCCTTGGGCTCACTCGGTGCTAACTCCTACTCCTATCTGTAAGACTCTAGATTGATTAACTGAGCTAAACTGATATTAGTGGTATTGTTTGGCGGAGCTAAAATAAAATGAATTTACAAAGTCCGTTGACTAACAAAATGTACTGAGTTTTGAGGACTGACTGATAATACTAAAGTTATTTAGATTACTGAGTTCTGACATCACTGAGATTACTGAACTACTGAGATACCTCAGATTTCTGAGATTTCTAGGTTTTTCTTGAGTCACATGACTGTTTGAGTTCTATGAATCATAGCTTGACTGAGAATATCTTGAAAACATGACATGGCTCTAATCACACAGCTAAATGGTCGAGTACAAGTACCCCCAGATTCGATGGAAAGAAACTGACATAGCATGACTTACATGAACAAATGACCAAAAATATAATTCACAATTCATATATTGAAGAACTTCATCGAACATGTGATATACATAACTTTTAAAAACATAGGGATTTCATAATATCATGCAAGTTGGGTATTGCTCCTTCCTCTAGACATTTAATTAAACACATGGCAGGCATAGTACATGTAGACAACATTATACAACAACTAATCAACATGATTTATCTCTAATTTCATCATCTAGGGTTTATTCATAGGTTCACATAAATATACATTCATACAAATCAATTCCTCATAAACTTATCACCCAACATGGATTTGAATTTAATTGATCATTCTCAACATAAACAAAAGAAAAAGTGGATTCATCTTTCCAAGAAAGCTTCTAACATTCTTGTGAAACTTTTCAACCTAGGAAAAGTATGGGGTATTATAGCTATGACCTTACCTCTCTGATCAATAAAAAACTAAGACCAACTCAGAAAACATCAGAGTAAACTACAAACCGATATGAACCATCTGGTAACATAAAGACTACGGTAGAAGTGAGTCAAGTATTCAACTCCTAAAAACTCTTCTCATAGGAATCTAACCACTAAAATTTGATTTTCTTCATACTCAATTAATTCATAAGAGAAGCAACAAAAGAGAACCCTTCAAAAAGCTATTTGAGACCACTTCAAAAACCTGTAACTTCCTCTCATATTTATAGTTTCAGTCTCAGTCTCAGCCTTAATAAAAGAACTTTGATAGTTCTTTAGATTTTAGGTCTATTAGATACAGTCAACTCAGATATAGAGCAAAACTCAAATAGCTCTATCATATGTAGGACTGTCATATACTATCTTTTAAGTTATCAGTTATATGAGATTTAGGACTGTCAGATACTGTCAACCAGGCCAGTTTTTCATGATAAGAACTGTCAAACACAGTTATTCATATATTAGTAACATAGTATCAGGTCCTTAGATATAATTCATTTCATGCTATTAGAAAAACATAGTAGTCAAAACTCAGTATTTTGTCCTAGAACGATATCAATTACAATAATATATGCATGCATATATTCTTACATTCATGTTATCTAGTAAGTTAGTATTATTCATGCATATGAACCTATTGCATTCAACCGACCTCACTTGCATACCAATACATTCAAAGTACTAACGTATTTGCGCTAGGTGTCTTATACTATAGGCTTAGAAGCACGAGCTCCAGAGAACCAGTAGCATCCCAGTTAAGCGATCAGATTTAGTAAAGAGCCCTCATCCTTCGAGGACATAATCATCACATTACTATTTGAGGTTTTAGTTTATTTAAGTAGTTAGAGTTAGTTGGGGACATATCCCATCAACTCGTTATTCAGACAGTTTAGAGGCTTTCAGACTGTAGCATGTTTGATAGTTATTTCAAATTTGCTTTGGTATTGTTACACCATTTTTAGATATTGTTTATCAGATGTTCATTCAGTTTTGAACCTTATGGCTATTCAGTTCATGTTTCTGCATTTATGATATTATTACTATTATTCAATGCTCAGTTTACAGCTATCAGTCATAGGTTAGCTTGTGGTCCTTCAGGGTTATAGGCACCGTGTAGAATTTCAGGTACCAAATTTTGGGCATTACAAACTTGGTATCGGAGCCTAAGATTCAACAGTATCCAAGGGAGTCTGAAACGACACATCTAGTAGAGTCTTGTACATGCGTGTGTTGTGCACCACACTTATGTGTAGGAGGCTATGAGACGTTTTAGGAACAGTTTGCTTTCTTTTATGTCTTAGGTTGTTCTACAGATAGGTTCTCTAAAAACTCTTGTAGATTATCCTCATACTTGACTTATGTCAACTTCACCTTACTTTCAAGGTAACAAAAATGGTGAAGTTCAAAGTCCTAAAGATAGGGCTTTCTCAGATATTCTCTACAGACAGTTAGTATGGGATTGCCCATAAGCTTAAAAGTATCCCATCAGTTCAGTTATGCTCCAAAGTTTTACAACTCTTATTTATGATCATGAAAACTCATAGGTCACCAGATCTCTTCTCAGAATCCTATGATAGCATATGACCTAGAGTTAGAAGCATAAACTCGGGAGTTTAGCAGTAGTTGAATTGGGATAACACTATCCAGGTTTAAAAAATTATGTATTCATGAAGATACCTGTACAAGATTAAATTATTAGGTTTGAACAGTGAAAGCTAGCACGTAAGTTATTAATTTAATAGTAAGTGTAAAGGTGTGGATATGATAAAGGTAATGTGGTATTAGTAGTGTATTAAGAAACAAAATTTGATAATGTGTTTAGTAAGTTAAGCACGTGTCGAATAGAGTATTTGTAGGTGACAATGATTGCAGTTTAGTTCAGAGTTTAGTAAACTACTCACAGACTTTTCATAATGGCTTAAAGCTAAGGTGGAGATGATAGATCAAGTGACCGAGCAGGCTCTCAGATCCTAGAAGTAATACCAGTACATATAGAAAAGAAGTAAGGAAAGATGATTACCAACCCGTTCTTATCTCAAAGAAAAGTTTGGTACTTCAGTCAGCATGATGCCTACGCATGCTTGGTACTTCAGTCAGCATAATGCCTACGTATGCTTCACATCTCAGTTCCATGAACACAACTTATATTCATACGCTATTTCAAGAATCATGTACAATTCCAGTTCCCAGCATAAGGATTTCAGTTCTATTCCCCTCAGTAGTACAAATCATATTCCATGAATGCAGAAAACTCTAAACTCTGGTCATACATCTCATGACTCATGTACACATATCATGTTTTGTAGTATACTCAGCTTCTATGGCTCATTCTACACCTTTACTGATCAGTTAAATTCAAACTATATTACGCTTATCCTCAGTTTAGACCTCTTGGTGAATCCATGATATTTATGTTCTATTTCTCAAGCCTCAATCAAGCGACATGTTCAGTTAGTGCCCATTCATACTTCATGTCCTCCTGATTTAACCATTCAGTGATGCTCTCATTCTGAAAATAGTATAGTTGAGGGCAGTTGCTTAGAAAGGAGAGAGTGGATATTTCATATTAAGACAATATTGTTGCATGCTTATTTTACACGAGGGTGTAGTGGTGAAGATAGGCTTAAATATCATGTTAGTGTGCAAGTAAATGACTAGTAAGAGGTTGTATTTAGAAGTTGGGAAAGTACAGAGTGTGAGTATGCATTCGGATCCTTGACTTATGTTAGCCCCCGTTGTTTAACTATCATAATTAAATTGCTATCTTAGTTAAAGTTTCAGTGTTTAGTCTTACAATTAATTACTTCAGTATCAGTATACACCTTAGCTATTAGCAACCTGTATTCAGTCCCAGTTACAGTCCTAGTTACGGTTAAAATATCAATAACCATCTTATTTATAATCTCAGTCCCAGTCCTAGTTCAATAATCAGGTCAGTAACTCGGTTCAAATTTGGGTTTACTTAACCATAGCGTATAGTTATCAGCTACTTAGTTGTCGGCCTTCCCGCACCTCAGTTTAGAAGACTGTTCTAGAAACATGTTGTACTCTTGGTGTTGCATTCTTAAATAAGACAATTACCCTTAGTTCAGGCTCAGTATCTCATGTCAACCAGTCAGTCCTTATCTCCTATACATGATGCTTTGCAATTGCAGTCCAGTTATTTAAGACTAAGTACACTTCAGTCTTACATGCCCAGTATTCAGCTATCAGCTATCTGGTTAATTAGATAAGTTAGTGTATTACAGCACCCATGTGAATCTTTTCAGTAGCCTCAGTTTCAATGTCAAACACTTAGTCATTTCATCTTAAATAGTGTTCGTAGGCCCCAACTCATTTCACCAAAATTTATCCATGTGACGATTTACTTATTTTCATCTGTCTTGTTTAGAAAAGGCCAAGATTTCCTTGTGCCCTATACTCATTAGAATTCTAGAGAAAATTTGTCTTTGAAACACTCCAATTGAGCGTAAGTTTTCAGTATGAGTTTGTCCATAAGAGCAGAAAGTCAGTCTATAAGTCAGACAAATAAGTTCTCAAGGTTTGGGTTTCTGTCCCTTCCATCTAGATGTACTATCTTAAGCCTTATGAATGTAACCATACTAAGATAAACTAACTAAAAAGATGCAAGCTCATCCCAGTTCATGCATCAAGCCTCAGTTTCAAATCTCAGCTAATCAATCACGACTCAGCCTCTAGGTACCTTTTGCATCACTTCAGTCTTCAATATCGCCACAAAGCTAGTATTTTTCAAGGGACCTAGTGTCCCAAGGGGGAGATACCCCATAATTCATTAATGCTCTCATTCCTTAAAGTATGTTCTTTTTACTTAAAGAATCCAGTTTAGAGTAGAGGGTACTCATAAGTTGACCCTTAAAGTCCCAACCTCAGTTGTGGGCCAGGTATTCAGAGGTTCAGTTCTGTTCATGATGTTTAATTCATATGTCATGTATCATACCATACTCAATTAGGTTCTCATGTTTCCAGCTATGTATATTTAGTAAGACGATATCGATTTAATTAGCATTTCTGGTTAAGATAATAGTTCTCCTTAGTCTTACTCAATTTTATGTTCAGTGTTAATCACAAACTTAGTACTAAGTACCCTTGAATATTCATCCATGCATTCATATATTAGTTCAGGCATGTAATTATGCATTGGACATATATTCTCACTACGGGAAATTTAGTTCATTAGAATATTCAGTAATGTACTCATAAGTCAATTATTAGTAATGCATCAGATATGCATGAATTCAGCTTATTCATTATGCATCAGATATGCATGTTTAGTATGTGATATTAAGCCATCAATCATGTCATTCATGAAATCATATTCTATCCAGTCATGTTCGATATGTACGTCAGTTTGTATTCTATCCCTTTCACTCAGTCTCATTGGAGTACGAATGTTCTCAAGGGGGAGATATTGTAATATCCCGTACTTTTCCTATGTTGAAAAGTTTCCAAAGAATGGTAGAACCTTTGTTTGAATGATGAATCCACTTTTTGTACACGCGGTATTTTCAAGATTTTCACATTTTATCATGTGGGGAAGTGAATAACCTTTCTATAGATACCTAATTCTCCTAAATCCAACACTCGGGTGAAGAGTTAGAGCCTTTGTAGTGAGACAATGTATCACCTGAGCCTTCAGCACGTCGCAGAGATAGCTCCAATGGCAATGGTAAATTACCAGTATTTCTCTGCGATAGTTTCATATCTCACCAAACTTTTAGGTCGGAGACAAGGTGGAAATGCGATAGCTTCGCATCGCGCCACTGTGCAATTTACCATTTGTCACTTTCCAATGACTTGGCGCGACAGTGGTGCATCGTACCAAGGAAGAAAATTAGGAAATTTTCTCAAATATTAAAGATGTGTCCAGGGATAAAAGGGTCAATTTTCCACCCCTATATATACCCAATAGCACATGGTTTAGTCATTCTTTACCAAAAATATACTAGTTTCTCTCAATAACAATCTAGGGTTTCTATTGGGGATTCAAATTCAAGAAGGTTTCACAATCAATCCTCAATAAATCACATCCCAGGTTGCATAGTGTTCATTCATGGACTCCTTTCATCTATGAAGGCCAAGAATCTCTTTTCTAAGTTTGAGTTTATGGATTTATTTATGTATTTCATGTTAGGTTTGTTTTGTTTACGTTAAGAATGATCATTTGAATTCAAATACATGTTGGGTGATCAATTTTATGTGGAATTGATTTGTATAAATGTATATTCATGTGAACCAATGAATAAACCCTAGATGATGAAATTAGAGATGAATCATGATGACTAATTGTTGTATAATGTTGTCTACGTGTACTATGCCTACCATGTGTTTGATGAAATTTCTAGATGAAGGAACAATTCCCAACTACCATGATATTATAAAATCCCCATATTTGTCCAAGTTTATGTATATCCCATGTTAGATGAAGTGCTTCAATATATGAATTGTGAATTGTGTTATTGGTCATATGTTCACGTAAGTCATGCTATGTCAGTTTCTTTCCATCGAGTCCTGGGGGTAATTGTACTAGATAATTTAATTGTGTGCCTAGATCTATGTCATGTTTTCAAGATACTCCGAGTCAAGCTATGATTCATAGAACTCCGTCAGTCATGTGACTCAGGAAAAACCTAAAAATCTCAAAAATCTATGTAATCTCAGTAGTTCAGTAATCTTTGTGATCTTAGTACTCAGTAATATCAGTAACTTTAGTATTATCAGTCAGTCCTTAGAACTGAATATATTTCGTCAGTCAACAAAACTTAGTAAATTTAGTTTAGTTTAGCTCTGATAAACAATACCACTAGTATCAGTTTAGCTAAGTTAATCAGTCCAATCTCTTTTAGATAAGAGTAGGAGTTAGCACCAGGTGTGCCCAAGGATGGGAATTCACCTATTTTCTTGAGGGTGTGATTCTTAGAAGTCATCTTTGTGGTCCAAAACTACATAGAAACCATAGGCTGAGACATTATTGCCTATTATATAAGCGTAGATGAGGTGGCCTAACCTGCTATATGAGGGTTCCCATCATTTTAATTAGAGTAACCTATTATTTGAGGGTCACTCACAGTTGTCTTTACTAGTGGTGCGGTATTGACACCCTTCCTGTTAGGGCACAGATTGGACCCTATCTTAGCTATAATGGCATATATGGGGCATGTCGGTTAGATGACTACCTCTCACAATTATAATTTCAATCTCAGTCTTAGCCTCAATAAAAGAACTCAGATAGTTCTTCAAATTTCAGGACTATCAGATACAGTCAACTCAGATAGCTTCATTAGATTCAGGACCATAATATATAGTCATTCATTTTATAAGTTATATCAGTTATCAAAACTCATGTCATCAATAGTTATCTTCAGGACTATCAGATACAGTCAACCAGGCCAATTCTTCATAATCAAAATTGTCAGACATAGTTATTCATGAATCAGTAACATAGTATCAAGCCCTCAGATATCAGTAATTCCATGTTATTAGAAAAAATTAGTAGTAAGAACTCTGTATTTAGTCCTAGCTCAATCTCAATTATAGTTACTTATGCATGTATGTATTCTCATATTTATGTTAGTCAGTCAGTTACTATTGTTCATGTATATGAACCTATTCCATTTAACGTACCTCACTTGCATACTAGTACATTTAATGTACTAACGTATTTGCACTATGATGTATTATACCATAGGTTTAGAAGCATGAGCTAAAAAGAACCAGTAGCATCCCAGTTCAGTGATCAGAGTTAGCAGTGAGTCCTCATCCTTTGAGGACATGATGATCACATTACTATTTCAATTTTTAGTTTATTTTAGTAGTTAGAGTTAGTTGGGGACATATCCCATCAACAATTTATTCAGATAGTTTAGAGGCTTTTACACTATAGAAAGTTACACAGTTATTTTAGATTTGCTTTGGTATTATTATACCATTTTCAGACAATATTTATCAGATGTTCATTCAGTTTTAAACCTTATGGCCATTCAATTCATGTTTTTGCATTTACAATATTATTACTATTATTTAATGCTCAGTTTATAGATATCAGTCATGGGTTAGCTTGTGGTCCTTCGGGGTCATGGGCACCGTGTAGCTTTTCGAGTACCATATTTAGGGCGTTACAATAGACTATGTCTTTAGACAACTTAAACCCCATGAAAAGAAATATCAAACTAATGATCTTAAGTTTTTAGCTATTGTTTTTTCCTTAAAAATTTGAAGGCACTATCTTTATGGGGTTTATGTCATTGTGTTCACGGATCATAAAAGTTTACAATATGTATTCACACTGAAAGATCTGAATAATTGTCAGAGAAAGTTTCTTGAGCTATTAAAAGATTATGATATGACTGTGTTGTATCATTTGGGCAAGTCTAATGTAGTTTAGGATGCCCTTAGAAAGATGTCTATAGGTAGTGTTGCTTATCTTAAGGATGATAAAAAGAAGTTAGTTCATGAGGTTCATCATCTTGCTAAAATGGGTTTTCGATTGGTTGATTCAGCTAAAGGTAGTATATAGGTTAGGAATGGTTCAAAATCTTCATTGGTTACAAAAGTGAAAGAAAATTAAGAGAGGTGTCCTAGTTTGGTTAAGTTGAAGGAGGCAGTTAGAGATCGAAAAGTAAAGGTTTTCTCCCAAGTGGAAGATGGTGTGTTTTGTTGTTTGGACAGCTTATGTGTTTTGTATGTTGATTGCTTAAGAGATTGAATACTTTTATAAGTGCATGGTGCGAGATACTCTATCCATCATTGACCCACTAAGATGTATCATGATATGTTGAAAGTCTAGTGGTAGAGTTGTATGGATAAAGATATTGCAGATTTTACGGCTAAGTGTTTGAATTGTCAGCAAGATAAGGTTGATCTCCAAAGTCCTAGTGATTCACTTTAGTAGTTCAGCATCTACACTTGGAAGTGGGAAGTGGGAAGTGGTGAGCAAGGATTTTTTAACAAGGTAGCCTCGTATGGGTCATTAACATGATTTGATTTGGGTTATTGTTGATAGAATAACCAAGTCAAAAGATTTCATACTAGTTCATATTTCATACATAAATAAGGATTATACTGGCCTTTATTTCAAGGAGTTTTTTAATTTCCATAGGATTCCATTGTCCATCATTTCAGATAGAGGTACTCAGTTTACCTCACTTTTGGAATGAGTTTTAGAGGTGTCTTTGTACCCAAATTTGTCTCAGTACTTCTTTTCATCATTAGACAGATGGTCAAGAAAAAAGTACCATCCATACCTTTGAATACATATTGAGGGCATGTGTGACTTTAAAGGTGGTTGGAATGACCACTTACTTTTGATTGAGTTTGCTTATAACAATAGTTATCACGCTCGTGTTTAGATGGCTCTGTTTGAGGCTCTCTATGGAAGGAGATATAGATCTCCTATTGGTTAGTTTGACGCAGGTAAGGCTGCTTTGATAGGGCCAGATTCATTGATTGAGGAAATAGAGAAAGTTCATTTTATTCGGGATAGGCTAAAAACAACCTTAAGATGTCAGAAATCTTTTGCAGAAATGAGTAGAATAGATCTTGAGTTTGAGGTTGGTGATTTGGCATTTTTGAAAATTTCACCTATGAAAGGAGAGAAGAGATTTGGCATGCAAAGGAAACTCAGTACACGTAATGTTGGCCCATATATAATCTTGAACCATTTTGGGAAGATAGCCTGTAAGCTAGAGTTGCCTATAGATTTAGCATTCGTACATCCAGTGTTCTACGTTTCTTTGTAAAAAAAGTGTATTAGTGATTTAGCTGTAGTTGTTCCTATATAAGATATGGACATTAATGATAGCCTTTCCTATGAAAAAGTCCTAGTTGAGATCTTTGATTATCAGATTCATAGGCGAAGGAATAAAAAAGATCCATTGGTTATAGTCCTTTAGCAGAATCAGTCTTTTGAGGGAGCTACTTGGGAAGGAGAAGTAGATATGCGAACTGAGTACCCTCATCTTTTCTCCGCAAACTCAGATTCAACTTGAGGTAACAATTTTATTTAGATTGATACTTTTTACTTCACCGTTTAGCTATGTAATAAATCTCATGTCATTGCATGCATTCACAAAACCAATTCAGTTCATATATTATATTTCATACTCAATTCTGTAATTAGGTTCCAAGCCATTCATGTTTGGTATTTTATATCAGTTGACTTAGTATAGTACTCGTAGTTTAACCAATCTCATTCGAGGATCAGTGTTCCCAAGGAGGATATATTCTAATACCCCGTATTATTCTTGGCTTAATTCAACTCTTACTTTCATGTGTAAGGTGTCAAAGGGTTGAAAATTTCACTAAGTTCTGGGGACTTATTGATTTTAAAGAACCCTAAGCTTTAAGGATTTTTATTTTCCTATTACCAACACCAAGCGTTGGGTTTTGAGTTTATTCATGTTAAGGGATTTAAGAAGTATGCCCTAGAAGAGTTTTGGATTTTTTACACTAGGTTAGGGGTATGTTTTACTCATGAAACTAGTGGGTCACGGATATAAAGTCACGTCATAGCATTATTCCCAACCTCATGCTGACCACGTCATAGTAAGGAATTCCTTCGATTGTGATAATAATGCATCGCGGTGAGTCTCTGCATCTAGGTCTTGATTAAATATAATTGTGGGGAAATTACACCCTTTCCCCTATACCCAATTGTCCCTAACACGACTCGGGAAATCTTTTAGGGAATTATTTGCCCTTCTTCTAAAAATCACTCGCAAGAAACCCTCTTCCTCCCCCAATTTTCACCAAGTAATCAAGAATTCAAACTCCACAAGTTTAAGAACCTTCAATAAAACATCAAGAATAAGGCTTCCTTCCCACGTTAAGAATCTTAAGATATGTGGGGTATTAATCAATGGGTCCCTTTAACCGATTGAGCCCAAAAACCTTCTCTCTTAATTAAATAATGGAATTTTCCTTTCCTATGGTATTTTATACGTTCAAGATGGGTTTCATTCATGTTTTTTCCTTTGTAATTAAAATTCATTTCAGCCCAGGTATGATCACATGAAAGATTAGACTACCTCATGCTTTAAATTTCAGTTTCCCATGTCTTATTCAAGTGTATTTCATGTTAAATTCCCCAATTTATGAATTTAGCCATGTAATCATGTTGATTTCCCATATTTAACACATTCCCATGTTCATATTTATGATTCTCAATTGTTTTATGAAATTTCTATGCTTTTGGGTTTTGAACCATGATCCCATACTATAGTTTTAAAACATTGTTACTGTATTTTATGGTCATTCAGTGCTTGCAGGTTATGAACACTGGATACCTTTATGTTTTTACATGATTTCAGATTTTTAAGTAATGATTCAATTAAACCATTAATATTACTACTTACTTAGTTTATTTAATCATGATGAGAACTATTAGAAATACTATTCAGTTAAACTTAGTCCAAATTAGTTGGGAGTAGGATTTAGCACGGACTCAACCTAGGGATAGGAGCTCACCCGCCAGTTTGGAATAAGTCCTAAGTAGTAGGCCCTAAGTTCCCGAACTATATAGCCAATGAACGATTATGAGATGTCACCCGCCAGTTTAGTAGTGACACTCTCTTAGGAGTCACCCACTAATTTAGGAATGACTCCCTAGTCATTTGGGACATCAGATTAGTGGATCCACATAACCAGTGTTATTACCTGTGGCACAGTACTGGAATCCTTCCGAACGAGGTTATAGGTTTGACCCAGATTAGCTCACATTGGGGCATGCTGGTTACATGATACCTCCCACAGTCTCAACACATTATTCATTGTATTTTTATTTTAGATTTGCTTGACCATGTGTATAGATTTTCTGTTATTCAGTTATACAACTTTTAGTCTTTTAGATTATAGATTATCTCTGTGATATATTCATACTTGGTCATGGGTTCTCAAATATTACATCTTTATGCATTTATTCTCAGTTACCTCATGCATTTTAGGAATTCGTCATCTTATATACAAGTACATTTAAAGTAATAATCGTATACTTTTTTATGCTATGTTGTCTTATAACCTAGGTTCGAACGCTCAGTTTATCGATAATTCTTTGATAGCTCTGCATTACCCAGCAACAGCAGTGGTGAGGCCTTATCCCTTGAGGACATGACTCATTTATCCCAGTTATTTTAGTATTTTCTTATGTTTTGTCAGTCAGAGTTAGTTGGAGGCTTTTCCCATCAACTCTTTATGATGTTTAGAGGCTTTTAGACAATTAGTTAGATAGTCATTTAGTTCTTTCATACTTTTATCATATATTTCAGACATGTTCTTATTGCATACTTCAATACTTAGATTTATAGTATCTTATCATCATACCTTTCGTATATATGTTGTATTACCATTTTGTTCAGTGCTCACATCAGGTACAAGCTCATGTGTTAACATGTAATAAATTATGATCGTAAGTACTGTTGTTGCAACTAGGGTGTAGCCTTGGGTCATGACAAAAAAAGTTGGATGGCTTTAGATTGAAAGAATAATTAATTAAGGGAAACTATTACCTCAAGTTTGGACTGATTATGAAGAGAAAAGATAGGAGTACTTCGTCCTCATATTTTCCTTTGTTTCAAAAGTTTCTCCCTCAACTAACTACTTTATCCATAAAACTCTTATTAACGTGACCTCGTTGATTATCTACTAACAAATATATCGATAAAGCATCTGAACTTGGATGTCTTCATAAGAGAGACTATGTTTGACACTCCAAATCTCTAAAGGAACAACTAATGCTGGGTTACAATATATTTCTTTAACAAGGAATCATATAAGAATGGATGCACTGATGCTAAATATACCATCAACTTAAATTCATAGGCTACTCTACTGATTCAATCAAAATGGCCTTCAAATTTCTAAAAGGGACGCTTATGAGTCTAGTGAAACTTGATGACTATGTACAGTCTATAAAAATGCATCAATTTGATTATGATGAGGATCAAGGAGCTTAAAGGGGCGTTAGAGAGGCCAGGGGATGAAAAAATGGAGTGATAAATACCCAAAAGTGGACATGCTCCCCATCCACTTTGTAGGTATGCCCAACCTGCTCTAGATCCACTAAAGTAGGTATAAACAATGCCTTTGGATGTACCCCATATGCTCTATAAATTCCTAAGCATGTGATTAATGGGCTTCTATGTTTAGTCTTTCCTAAATTGGTCATAACTTATCCTAGACTATAAATAGGACTTATATTTAATTAGTAAGTAGTTATTGATGAATTATGAATTTAAACACTTGTAAAAGTTTGAGGAGTGCTTGGATTAGCTTGTGGAAAGTACAGAATTGTTTGTGTTGATTGATCATTTAAAAAAGTGGGTTGCTCAGGAATCCCTTTCCCTTGAGGTCTATGTAGGAGATTGGTGCTTTGTTTCATATTTAATAGAGGGTTAGGGTTTTTATACACCCTTAGTTTCCTATTCATTCATTTATTGTGTCTTTTTATTACTTTCTTTTTATCTATACCATTATCTTTCATATTCGTATCTTATTTTAGTTTTTGATTATGTACTTTATTCATATATCATTTCGTATTAGTATTGAGGTTCATTTCATTCCTACAAAGACAATCTCAAGTTTTTTATCTTGAAAACCAACTAAAAAATGTAGGGTTAAAATTGAAAATCCCAAAAAGTCATTATTCATGTTTTTGATCCTTGGTCAATTTTTGAGTTTTAGAATGCAATTTCCTGTGTTTCTAATGTCAGATTTGTGTTCTCTAACACTATAGGCAGTCTAGGTTTCAAAGCTAAGCCAAATCATAGTCAAATTGAGTGAGATACCATTCTTAAGAGCTTGAACTTGAAGAAAGTGAAGGGCGTTGGAAAAACTGGTAAAATTGGATAAGAATTTGGGCAAATTGTCATTTGTAATGATTTTAGGATTTTTAAGTGTTCAAAATATCAACTTATTCCAAGCACTGGAGATGAATTTACATTCTTGGTGTTCTCAAAGATATTCAAATTTTCATGTTGAATTTTATCAAAAGAGGGTTTTTGATCCAAAAAGAAGGAAGAAAATCTGGGAAAAGTGTGCATCCAAAGGCATCTAAGAAGATACTAATGATATTCCAAAGAGTACAAAGGGGCTCATTTGGAGGAAAAAATAGCCCTTACAATTGCCTAGAGTTGGCCAACTTTCCTTGATTTTGCGCCCAAGGTATGCCTGGTCTACCCTTGAACTATTATCGCACCTCAAGGTAGTAGCCAAGGCCAGCACCTACATCCAACCTATGCCCCTAATGATTCAAAATCCCCCAACGCAGCCCTCAAACACAAATTAATTCAATTGAATGCAAGGCACCCCCAAATGCATCCCAATCACATTTGAACATTTGTACATCATCAATTTAATTTCTTTATTCCTAATCTCTTCTTATATTCTTAAACTACTCATCAACTAGTAATTCACCTACTATATTGATTGATTAGTTCTTGAGTGATATTTCCTTCATTGTCCTAATTCATTCAATCTTTTCTCTTTTGAATTCTTTGTTAGTTCTTGACTCAAGTCCATACATATTTTTCTTTGAGTCATTTCAAACAAGGATCTATTATGAAATCCAGCAACAATTGGTACCGAGCATTCTCATTCCAGTATAAACGATCTATCAATGCTTATGACGTCAACTGAGTGGTCAACTAAAGGTGTGAGCTTTGAGAGATTGTGAGGTTGATTTCCTTAACTTTAAATTGTTTGTTAGTTTCGTTTTTTTAAAGTATGCCTTTTATTTTGGTACCATAGATTTTGGAGAAGATAGCCCAAGAGCTTTGGGATAGATAAACATGGTAACTTTGATAGCAGCTATCATAAGTATGAAAAAAGATTTCAATCAAAGAGTGGACTTGATTGATAAAGGATGGACTCCATGACACGAAAAATGGAAGGCATAGAAGGATCACTCTCAAGGAGGATTCATAAGATAGAAGTTTGTCAATATTCCACCCACTCAACTCCTAAATACTATCATTCTTTCTCTAGTGGACATGCTCTCAACCTTCTAACACTATAAATCTGAAAAAAACTTCACCAAATGCTGAATCTACTGGGGCAAATACACAAGCGAATAAACCAAGTCACTAATTACCCAAATAACCAAAATTATGTTCGTCCGCTATAACCCAAATTTAATCAAGCCAATCAAGAAGATCCACAATACAAAGAACCCTAGTTATAAATACCTCAAGACCTACCTAAATCCCTAATTAACAAAACCCAAAAATCTCAAATCCTAGTAAACCACAATAAACTAATCCAAATTAAGGATGTCGGAGGTGAGGAACATTATGAAACAAATGAAGAGATAGATGAGGTGGCTTTCTTTCTTGAATTTATATGGAATATAATAAGAGATCAAGGGGTCCATAGATTATAAAAAGCAAGATTTGGTATGGTTACATATGGAATATGAAACTTTGGAGACCATCCACAAGTTCAAGAATATCATAAGTGGGATCAAAAAGTAAATATGGGTCGAAGCACGGGTCACAACTCAGTCAAGATCACTCTTCCTACATTCAAATGAACTAGTGATCAATCAATCTACCTTGATTGATAAATACAATGAAATAGGATCCTCAAACTCAATGAGTTGACCAAAAATAATAATGCCACCTATGAGATTACTTAACTTGAAGGGTAGGCTTGTAATTGGGAGGAGACTACGTGTTTTTTTTTAAAAAAAAAGAAATAGCAATCCTGCCCTCCTATATTAGAATAAATTAAAGGCACTCGTGAGAGAGAGGTATGTGATAAAAAGTTTTAAGAAAGATCAATTAACAAGGCTCTACAATTTGAGAAAATAATGTAGATGTATGGAATACTAACATGGGAAGTTTCAAAACATGATCTTTCATCCTGAGATTGTCGAGCCCTAAATCATTGTATGGCTCAATTCAATGGTGGGATAGATTATGATGTTGCTTCTCAACTAGTTTTCCATAAGTTTGATAGAATAGAACATTGTATTAAAGCGGCTATTATGGTTGAAAGAAATAATATTTCCATGAAGTCCTTCAATAAAGATTACAATTCTTCTACTATATCTGGATGGAAATAGAACAAGGTCTTAAACAAGTTCTTAGAGAATAATCCCTTTAATAAGGAAATCAAAAGATATTAACAAAGCAATGAAGGAAATCTATCTTTTAATCCCAATTCTAAAGGTTTTTCTTACTTTAGATGTTGAGGTTGGGGTCATATGGCTAGTGACTGTCGCAACCAAAGAAATGTTTTATTAGTGGAGGGTAATCCTTACTTCATTAGGGAAATGTTTACCCAAAATAATTGTTGTGAGGAAAAAAACTCAAGACGATGATGACCATGGAAATAAAGTGGAATTAGCGGAAGTTTATAGGGACTTTAATGTACCTTGTGGATTAATGAAAAAAGTTCCCAATGAAGATGTTTAACCCAAAGAAGGAGAGGTCATCAACCTTAACCATATGGCAAGGAGGGAGATGAATGGTAAGGAAAGGATTTTTTGGATAAATAAGGAGATCTTAGTTACAAATCCAAGACATTATTATTCACTACCTTTGGCACTAGCATTGGGCCAACATCCAAGTTGTTGCATAAGAGGACAAGTCCACGTGTTGCAAGTTTAGAAGCCAAGAGAGCAAGCTAAAATCTTCGCTCAATAAGTATGTATCTATACCTTCTTATTTCTAACATTCCATAGAATCATGATGACTTTTACCCTAAGGTAGACAATGGTATAATGAAAATTGATTTAAAACCCTACCTCGATAGTGTTGATTTCTTTTGAAATGACTTGAAAGAAAATAAATTGTGCGACCTCCCCAACCCGTATGGCTATTATATTTGTTGTTCTAAGAAGTTTCTATGGCTTCCACTGGAAAAGAAAATCTTGTTCCTCGTTTCTTTTCACTCTTATGTGGATCGACAAGTTAGGTTTTTTTTTTAATGCATGTTTCCATTTTAAAGCAACAAGTTAGTTAGATCATGATTTTACCACTATATTAAGATTATTCTCTTAATGTTGAGGTATTATTATTTTTGAGTCCTGCTAACTGTAGATAATACCTTTATAACGCTCAACTTACTCTGATAATTGAGGGGTGAGGCAGCCGTTGTCAAGTAACCTAATGTAAATTGCGGTCAAATCTAAAGGAGTGAATACTAATCCATGATCGTGTGTGTTTGACCTCAAACGTGGCTACACGACCATGGATAGATTCCGTGATCGCTCTTTGCTGACCACCTAGACTAACGACGACCACGTAACCAAGGGTGACTGCTTTAGGTTTCCAGTTGTACTTCTATTTCTTTAATTTGCTCTATTTTTATCTTTATTCCACATATGCTTAACTTCCTACACTTAAATTTGGATAATGACTCATTTTCTAATACAAAATATTGTATTGTGTGAGTACAATTTTTAAGAATGAGTGGAAGGATTTACCACTCATCAACAACCCTAAGTTTGACATTTGATTGTCCTCAAGCAACACTACCTCTTACCATGAGACCTTTATCATGTGTACCCTTATTTATGTTCCCAATGACCATAAAGACTTCACCTTGGTTGCTACCACAAAAAGCTTTTAACACATAGATAGAGAAGTATTATAAATTCCCATCATTATAAGATGGAGTGACAAAGGATTTAATGGATCTTAGGAAGCGACTATGTGACAATTACTACCACTTTAGAAATGACTCATAAGCTGACCTAAATCATGTTATACATGCACCTATTTCACTGTTTAGTATACGACAAAATCACCCACCTTAATTAGTTCACATACCCCCTCAAAAGAAAGAAAGATTCATACACCTAGTTACCACTTATGAAACAAGGAAAATTCTCTCTTAAGGAATTCTCCATGATACAAGCACCATGCCATACTTGCCCCTGTTTTCAATGACAACACTTGGTTGGAAATCACAAAGGGCTTTTTGAGCTTGTAATGTAGGTTTAGGGTATGGTAGGATAAAGATTTTCGAACAACAAGAAAACACCCTCATTAAACTTTTATATCAAATTCTCATCACTTTTTGCTTATTAGGATACTTTTTCTTTTTTTATTGTTTTACCTACTTTGTATCTTTAACTTTACTCAAAATATTTTCACCTTTTTTATACAATTATTATCCTTGCATCAAGTATCATACAATTATTCTTTTGACAAACTATCTTTTCCTTCAAAGCAAACTGCTTACTTGCTAGGCTTGTAGGTTTTTTTCCTTTTTGCAGCTTCGTGGCTCAATTTACTCTTTATTTCTTTTTCCATCACCCCTAACTTAGGTTTTTCACCTCACTTTCTACACTTAAGTTAAAGGAGGATAGGATTCAAGGGAGGATGAATAAAAGTGTCACAACTTATAATGTGGTTAGCAGAAAAAAGTTCAAAGGTTCAAAGAGGGCAAATAAGGGTAACTAATATTTATTGGTAGGCATTTTAGGCTCAAGTATGTTTCCAAAATCACAAAATTGTCTACGATAATTTTACCCACCAAGCACAACCAAAATTTAGGTTTAAAAGACTAATGAAGAAAGTTTAAGAAAGTAAAAGTACACAGAGATGTAGACTATTAATACCACATACACGATACGTTAATGTTGTAAAAAAAGGGGTTACTTGTTCTCGTCACTCGAGACAAGGGTGGAGTATCCCCTATTTTTCCATAACCATCTTTCAAACCCAATGACAGAGAGATAATTTTGTCATAGAGTTCTTGCTTTTGTAACCGAACCATGCATAATTTGCTACTCATGGCACTAACCCAAGCTATCGTCTTACATTTCAAACTATAGTATTGGTGAACATACATATGGTTACCAAGACATAACCAATAGGTGTGAGTGTGAACTCCAACAATCAATGCCACAGGCACTCAAACTTTCCTTGAATTTATGGTTAGAAACTAAATTCATGAATTAATAAAACAAGAACAAAATAACTACCTTATGCAGGTGTGAGAGCCATTAGATTTCCTGAATATTACAACCCAAATAAACTGTAACAATTATCTAAACAAGCAAAAAGTGTATTCAAAATATCAATAATACATGCCCAAATCAAATAAATAATGAGACACCCCCAACTTAAAAGGTAGAAGTGTCCCCACTGCATAAATAATTAAGGATAAAATATATAAGGGTGCTCTCTTAATCCACTATAAGGTCTTCTATCACTCTTGGACCCTGCATCTTAACTATCCTCCTCAAGATCAGATAACTCAACTGAGGCCACATTATCACTGTCCACCCAAGAAGTAGGAATCCTACTCAGGGTTTCAGAAGCTTCCATAGACCCTTCACCACTTTCTACATCCTAGTAAAGAACTCGTCTCTCTTTTTTACCCTAGTGATCATTTTTCATGTGCGCTTCGAAGGTCCCAGTTGATGCTGCCAAAGAGGAGTAGCCTTCCTCAAGCTGATCTATAGTACTTTTTGCTTCTTTTGGTCCTCTTTTTACTCATCATAATTCGCATGTGACACATATGAGTGATGGGTGGTGAAGGTCTCTCTTGTCCCTTGAAGCAAGCTAGACAAATGTTTTTTAATGGTTACAATATTAACTCCAATCTCTTCAAGAGGTCCCATGGTTGTTGGCCTATGAGGCTCAGGTTCGCTACATGTTGTCTCTTCTAAGTTGATATTTCTTTTCTTGCTTTTGACTAGTGAACCCTCTCCTTAAATCCTCAACGGGTAGATAAGGGTGCTCGGACACACCCATGTATCAGTAGCATACTCTTCCACCCCTGCTCTCTTGCAAAGCTCAGTAATTAGAGATGGTTTAAAGAGATTTGTACCACCTCATATTATAAATGATCTATTTTATTTACCATGAGTTGACCAATATCTAAAGGGATGTTGTATAGAATACAAGCAATAATCTCAGCACGTAATTCAGGAACTACTATCATGTGGGTACAAAAAGACACTCGGCTGTAAATAATGTACAACCATATCTGATCATTGAAAGTAATGTCATTCATGGAGATATTGCTTTTAGTTTTGGTCCACCACACTTCCTTTCTGGGACATAGCCGTTTTTCCAACCAATTCCCTTATTTTTACCCTTTACTTTGAGTTCACCCATGTCTTCCCTCTTGATTCCATAAATATCATTGATTTGCTTAGTTCCAATTTTCACCAACTTTCCTCACATCTTTACAATCACATTAAGTAGGTCTGATAAAGATACTTCATTGATATTGGTGTAAAATTCACGGAACCATTGTTTATTTACAAGGCATAGATCGAGGGCAAAACACTTCCACCCTGTGGCTTCAAGTTTGTCATGAAAAGATGACAGCTTCTCTCATACATTCTCCATATAGATTCCACTTTCCTAAAGCAAATTTCTATTTGAAAGATCATTGTAGCAGTGAGTATGGCATTCTGATGCCATGAATCTGATATTATCAAAGTTATCCATGAGGTTATCTATAAAGCAGTAAACATACATTATATCATTCAACGTTATTTGAATCAGACAAGATGTGCTAGATTAATCATTAAAGTTCATTGGACTAGGTAATTGGGGTTGAATAACTAAAAATTAGATGTACAGGAGTTTTGACATGACAAAAACCTTCCCTCAGTTACTGTGATCATGAATCAGAACCGTATCCACGTTACTGCAGTTACGGTATTTAACCATGATCATGACACCTGAGGAAGGTTCCATGTTAGTTCTGTAGGTTAAATTTTCTCCCAATTCAAGACTACTAGCACGTTCTACAATATGGGTACAAATGAAGGTCATGTGAACAATGCTACCGATGTGTGTGAATGTGCCCTTCTAAAGTAAATTCAACTATTGAATGTTCATTTGAGCAATTTATCAAACACAAGGTGTGCATATCATATTTGTCAAACTTTTTACACACTATTGGGTACTCAAGGTTTCCCCACTTATGTGCACACCTCAATAAAGAAACCAACACCACAAAAATAATAAGTATGACAATACGTAGATCATAACAGTTAAAACTTTAGGCCTTTTTTAAATGATGATCCCAATGGCCTATTCTCTAAAAGAAGAGCAAGGATTCATGCAACCTACCAATGTTTTGATGCAAGAGGGATGTGCACGAAGGTTGTTTGAGAGCTTACACCTTGACCAAAAAGTGACCTAGATTTGAGGGTATAATCTTGAAAAGGGAGTATGTGGTAAATGAAGCAGACTAAAGGTTAAATGATTGAAATGGCCGCGATCGTGGTTAGGGGCCACGACTGCAGACATCCACATGGCTGAGATCGCGCAAGGTGGATACGATCGCGATAACTGAGAGCAGTTTTTACACCCCTATTTAGCATTTTACTCTATTTTCACTGAATTTTCCCTATTCAGATTTTCAAAGTAGACTTTCACAGTTGCCCCTTTTAAATCTCATTCAATGCAATCCAAAGTTCCACAAATTCATGGATTATTCATATACAAAGACAACATCTACACTATGAGAACATGACTAGAAAGTATATGAGCCACTCTCGGGAAATTTGTGGGTTGCCTCCCACCTAGCCCTTAGTTATCGTCGTGGCATGACGTATTTTAACTTTTAATCTCATAGATGGTCAATATATCCCTCATCTTTCACTATATTATTTTTAACATCCCCTATGGATAATAGTTAGAGTTCCGCAGTTTACTCTTTTGACATGAAAATTTTTAATGAGACCTTATATTCTTACACCCAAAATTTTATCTCGCCTAAATCTACATCGACAATGGCTCTCCCGAAGGCTAATAAAGGACGACCAAGAATTATAGGAACCTCTTGGTCTATCTCACAATTCAATACAATTAAATCCATTAGGACAATGAATTTATCTACCTTTATGAGGGCATCACACAATACACCCACCAGTTTTTTATGGACCGGTCCGCTATCAAAAGTCACATTGAAGTAGGTGTATGAGTATCCAAGATAAATTTCTAATAGATAACATTTGGAATTAGGTTGATGCTTGCACCAAGGTCATAAAGAGCCATTGTAAACTAATGAGTCCCAATGGTGCAAGGGATAATGAATGCTCTGGGGTCATTTTTCTTAATTTGTCACCATCTTCCTTTTTATACATTCATTAAGGGAATAGAGGAAGAACATGGACTGAGATCGTGATAACACTAGATACTAAGTCTAATTACTAATTAATTGATATATGAGTCTACTGATACTAATAACTAATAACTAATTTGCTGTAATTGACGGTCCTGAATATGGAACTATGTTGAGTTTCGTACTAAGCTGAGCGATTGTATCTGACAGTCCTAAATTTGCAGAACTAAAATGAGTTCTATACTGAGATTGAAACTAAAACTAAGTCTTGGAAGTAATCATCTAATTGACATGCATTTTTTTAAATAGATTAGGGTCTAACCTGTAACACCAGTTTAAAGGGTGTTAGTACAGTTCTATGGGTAAAGACAAGCTGAGTCACCCTCATCTGGCAGGTTCTCTGAATAAGAATAGTGGTATCCTCATCTGGCAAGTAGATCCTCATCAACCCTTAACTAGCACGTTAGTGTCTCAACCGACATTTGTTACATAGTTCTAGAACACAAGGACTGCTTTTAACGATCACACCATCTATTGGCAGGTGATTCCCCATCTTTGGTTTCACTTGGTGCTGATTCCTACTCCCAACTTAACAGACCCTGGACAGATTTCTAAATTGTTCTAATTTAGGCCGAACTGTTACTGATCATACTATTTAACTAAATTGAACTAAGTTCGCTGAGTCTCGCATTGAGTACGCATTGGTTCATGGGAATTTTCCACTGGGAACCAAGGAAAATATTGATCGATGTGATGGATGATGCGCCGCATCTAGATTACATTGAAACACTATTTTCGATTCTCAAACATGGTTCAAATGAGGTTTGAAAAATGTAAAACTCATCCGGCAACACCTACTGACATTCCTGATCATGAATCAATCTAAAGGTCAATACTTTAAGGTCATAAGAGTCATGAAATAGAGTTGCCAAATTACTAAGGCCAAAATAATACTAAGTCTGAATATTTAGCTAGAATTTTTCTAAGTCTAGGACACCTTAGCAAGCTTAAAAGATTGAGTTGAGCTTAGGATTTTGCAGGGTCATACAATATCTCCTCCTTGGAAACATTCATCCTCGAATTAGACTGATTAAACTGCGAATACTGATAAACTAGATTTCTACGCTAGACATGCACAACTGAAGCATGATTTCATGATTGAAATTACTGTTATACTGAATTATCCTACTGAACATGTATATCTGATGCATAAGTACATAGCTGAACATGATTCATAAATGCATGACTGGGATTACTGATAAGCTGAGCTTATATATTGGACATGCATGTTTGATGCATGAGTACATGACTGAACTAATTTGTGAATGCATGACTGAGTATATACTGATAATTGGTACCAAGTTGGTAGCTATATCTGAACATGAGATAGGGTAAATTCAAAGAAAATATATGACGTTTGGCTAAGTCTTAGTTTATAGAAAAGAGTTGAGGATACTTGGTTCGCATATCTGCTTCGACTTCCTAAGTAGCTTCCTCAACAGACTGATTCCACCAAAGAACTTTTACTAGACGTACTTTTTTGTTCCTCATTTTGTGAATTTGACAGTCAAGGATTTTGACTAGGACCTTTCCATAAGAGTGTGACTGTCCTAAACATCTATGCTCTCTATAGGGACTATAATTGCGGAGTCACCTATGCACTTCTTTAGTAAAGGGATGTGAAACACTTAATGTACTGAAGAAGTCTGAAGGTAACTCAAGCTTGTAAGCTACCTTTCAAAAATCGATAGATAATTCGAAAAAGACCGACATATCGTAAACTGAGCTTCCCCTTCTTACCAACTTCTTCACTATTTTATAGGAAAGATTTGCAAGAATTTAAAATCACTGATCCCAAACTTGAGATCATTTATTGAATATGCATGAATGGGAATATGAGAACATAACTGAGCCTAAAACTTCATATAGGAACTGATTATCATGAACGGAACTGAGCCCCTGAATACATGGCTTATGATTGAGATTAGAACTTTAGGGTCCACCTTTGAGTACCTACTCAAAATTGTATTCATTACATAAAGAGAAGATATAAGGTTTAGGTCATGAAAGCTCAGGAATTATAGTTCACCTTCCCCTTGGGACATTATGTCCCCTAAAGAATGCTGACTTGGCTGGGATACAATGAAAAAACTGAGATTATGCATAGGGCACCTTCAAATAGAATCCTGATTGCATATCTGGGCTCTGAAACTGAGGAATGACACCTTAACTAAGCTAAACTCACAAATGCATAGTTTCTTGATCTTGGAATAGTTACATTCATAAAACTTCAGATAGTGCAACTAGATGGAAGGATGGGAAACCCGACAATATGAACATTATCTGACTAATTACTAAATTGAACTATTGGTTTTATGGAATAACTTAGCTGAATAATTATATTTGACTGGAGCCTATCTTTGAAACTCTTTCCATAGAGTTTAGTCACTTTAGGGAGTAAGGAGTCTTGGCATGGCTGAATAAAATAGATGAATAAGAAAATCACATCTTCTCTAAAATTCTGTAATATAAGTTAGGGCCTACGAAACATCATCTAAGATGAAATGACTAAGCCTTATGCAATGCAACTACAAATTTTCAAGCTTAGACTTATCCGTTGAATAACTCTCATCTATAATCTCCACCTTTGTACCACACATCACCTCAGACTATTAAAAATATTCACATATGTGTTGAGCACGGGTGTATGATCTTACCAACTTATCTGATTATCTGAATGGCTGATATTTTAATACTTGGTCATGTAATATTGAACTGTACTTAGTCTGAATAACTAGACTCGAACTATAGAGTATCATGAATACAAGGTAAAGACTGAATGGGTAACAAGAGGCAACTGAGCATGAACTCATGAAAACTATATTATTTGAGAAGGCAAGACCAAGAGTATAACATGACTCTGAAATAGTCAATAAATGAAGGTACTGAAATACTGATAACTCAATAACTGATAACTATATGCTATGGTCAAGCAAATTTAAAACTGAACTATGTTACTGATCTGCTTACTGGATTGGGACTATGACCGAGACTGTAACTAAGACTACAACTAAGACTATACTGGAATTGAATACTAAGTTTTGATAACTCTACCTACTAAGGTCTGATCTGGACTAAATTCTCCCACTATGTTCAAGCCTACTCAAATCTCCAAATTGCATTTAGCCATTTACACATTAACATGACATTCAAGCCATTCTTCATAGCTACAACCTCATGTAAAACTAGCATGCAATAATATTTTCTTAACATAAAACATTTACTCTCTCCCTTCTAAGCAACTGCTTATCACTATATTATTTTTTAAGGAGATTCTGTTGGAGTGTTAACACATGAGGACCTGATGTATACAAAAATACTATACCAAAATTGACACTTAACTGAGGTTTGAAGAATAGACTGTCAACACAATAGATTTATCAAAAGATCTAAATAGAGGATATGCATGATGAAATCTTAATTTAACCACTCGCTAGGAGTGTAGCATGGGTTATGGGAACTGAGCATACTGTATTGTATAACATGGGTACCTGAGTTATGAGCTACATGACCTGAGTTTGGAGTTACTCTATTTATGGAACATGATTCATAAAATGAGTGAACTAGAACTCCATATACTGGGAACTATAAGTGTGCATGAATGCTAATGTGCACAATTATGGGCTATGATCATAGAGCTGACATGTAAGACATGAATAAATATAATGATAATTGATGGGTTTTGAGAAACTGGAATACAATTCTAAGATGATCTATGTGATCATTCTCGCTACGGGAATAGACAAGAATGTCATCTATGAACACTATGACAAATATGTCCAAGTACTGCTTGAACACACGGTTCATCAAATCCATGAAAGCTGTTAAGGCATTAGTAAGACCAAATGACATAAATAAGATTCGAAGTGACCATAACGAGTTTTGAAAGTTTTTTTTAGAATGTCCCATTCCCTGACTCTGAGCTGATGGTAGCCTAATATGAGGTCTATCTTAGATAAGAAACTGGAAGCCTAAAGTTTATCAAACAAGTTATTGATTCTGGGAGGTGGATAGTTGTTCTTGACTGTGACTTTGTTTAGAAAATGAAAATCAAGACATATTTTGAGAGAACTGTCTTTCTTACACTCGAATAAAACTGGGGCACATAACGGGAAAACACTGGGTCTGATGAATCCTTATCTAGGAGATCTTTTAACTACTTTATTAATTCTCTTAGTTTTGCAGGTTCCATTCTTAATGGAAAGATAAATATGGACTGAATATCTGGAAGAAGGTCTATTCCAAAGTCGATTTCACTTTTTGGGAGGAATTTAGGGGAGATCTTCGAGAAACACATCTAGAAATTCACATGCTATTGATGCTGATTCAAGATTAAAGGTTCCTAAACTAGAATCCTAGACTTGAACGAGATAGTAGACACATCCCTTAGATATCATTTACCTAGCCCTAAGGTGGAAAACAAGTTGACCCCTAGTGCTGAAGTACTACCCCTCCACTAAAGGATGGGTTTATTCAAAAAATGAAATTGGACAATTCTATTTCTATAGTAGACTAAGGCATAGCTAGAATAAAGCCAATCCATGATGAGAATGACATCAAAATTTGTCATCTCTAATTCAACTAAGTCTGCTGAAGTAACTTTCTAAGATGCCATAACCGGACAGTTCCTGTATACCTGTCGGGCTATGATATAATTTCCCACTAGGGTAAAGACTGAGAAAGGCTTTGCTAGTATTTCAGGACTGACTACGAAGTCACCAGCTATATCAGGACTTACAAAAGACAAAGAAGCTCTTGGATCTAGTATCGCATAAACATTTAAATGATAAACTTTTAACGTAACAGTAACCATATCAGGTGAACTTTCTGAATCCTATCGGGACTGAAATGCCCAAAGACTATTTACGCATTTCCCTCTAGTTGAACTAGAAGATGCACCCTACTAATTTAAGTGACTAAAATGAGCTAGGAAACGATTTTGTTGACCTTGGAAACCTGTCTTGGGACAATCTCTGACTCTATGACTGGCTTGCTACACCCAAAATATACATCACTGCCATCTCTACGAATACCCTGGTGGTTTCTTCCACATTTTAGACAAAAGGGATTAGTTCATCTACTCTTTGGCCTAGGTGTTCTCACTCTCTTATTCTTTTTACCCTTTGTCCTATGCCTTTCCTCCTTACTCTTTTGAGCATGAGCCTTAAGCCTAGAAAGAATAACAACTAGCTATTGTTTTGAGAAACTATTGAATGAGCCAAGGTGGTAAAAGCAGCTCTAAACTTAGCGTGAGAAACGTGCTCATTTAGGGGGTCTTCCTAAATGTGGGGAGGGGCTGATTAGTTTTGTTACATCTTTCGTTAGCTTCTTTAAAAGACAAGTTTTGGAAGCATAAAAAAGAGATAAATTAGACTAAGAGTTTAACTTAAGCTCATGCTCACTGGAACAACATGAATACTGAAAGAAAGTAAACTTTTCCTAAAACACCTCGTAGCCTCATGTCCATAAGTGTGGCGCGCTACACACCCATGCACACGAATTGACTAAATGCAACTTTCAGACTTCCTAGGACCATGTTGAACCTTAGGCTTTTAAACCAAGTTTCTAATGGCCTAAGTCTCTAACCCAAACACTACACGGTGCTCATAATCTGGAAGGACCACAAGCTAACCTATGACTGGTACCTGCTGTAATAATTGAATAATAATGCTTTAAATATGTAGAAATTAGGTGAAAATTTTTCATAAGGTTCAATACTAAAATAAAACCAAATATAGTATAACAATACCAACACTGAAACATCTATCTGAAAATACTCTAGTCTGAAAAGCCTCTAAACTGTCTGAAATATGAAGTTGAAGGGACAAGTCCCTAACAAACTACGAACTACTAAAATAACTGAAATGCTAAAGTAATAATCAAGTCCTCAAACTATGAGGACTTACCACTAACTCTAATTGTTGAAAAATTGTAATTGCTAAGGATGACTGGGAGCCCTTTCATCTAAACCTATGATATAAAACATCATAGCGCAAAAGAAAGGTATGCGTTAGTACTTTTAATGTACAGGTTTGTATACCCCACAAGTACATCGGGATCAAATGGAAACAGTGGACTAGGGTCTAAACCTAGAGGAGCCATTCTTTTCACTATTCTATCAGGCCAAGGCCGTAAATATTTGAAATACAATGAATAAACTTTGGTTATGATCATGAAATACTTACTACAAGCATCACAAAGAACATGGTTAAGAGAGACATCAAGCAAACAGGAATGCAATCCAAAACACAACCTTCCCCGCCCCAATAGTATATCGAGATCGAATGAAATAAATAGACAAGCATTTAAGTCGAGGTTAGCCATTCCTTTTACAAGAGAATCATACCCACAATCACCCATTGCTTTTACAAGAGAATCATACCCACAATTACCCAAGGAATTTCTTACAACATTGACATACACATGGTCACTATGAACAAGACTAATATCATGGCTTTAATCACAAAAGTTCAAAGGACATGCTCATTATCTAAATTAACATTACAGCATCAACACCTACTTGAGAGATTTCAAGCATATCATTTACATGTTCATGTAGTGAGTTATTCTTAAGAGCACATTGACCATTATACACAATAAGAGAACTACCAAGAAAAGAAGCATGTATATCTACACAATGTAATCTTGAATTTACATCACCTTGGCTACTAATAGCCACATCACAATATTTTAAGCTTAAGATAGGGTAGAGTGTACCAATTTTACCTTTATTTGTACTAGGACAGCTCACTAATTTTTCACAATGGCCAACTAGTGTATGAATACTCTTGTCACTAGGTAATAGAACATTATTATAGTTATAAGTGCTAGAACAAGATGGACACAAATCATTCTCACAAAAAGAATCGATTTTTGTCATCTAAAGGATCTACTAGTGCTTGCGTACTCAGAACAATAGCTTGGTCCTTATGCAACTTAAAAACACCAAGAGAATCACAAAAGGAATATTCATACACGTCCTCACTAAGGAAATCTTAAACTACACCAGTTTTGCCACTACCAAACACATTACAATAATTCAAGTATCTAGGAGTGTAGAAGATAGCTTTGTTACCTTATAGATCATGAGAGGTATTTTCATCACTTGATTTTGTACCATGGAAGCCCTCATTCCCCACATCACAATGGAATATGTCAAGATTTCTCCTTGGATTCAATTCTTCATGACTTGTCCAAAGATTGGATCTTTTGGAGAAGGGTTCCATTAACTCATCAACCATGTGTGTGTGTTGAACTCATTTTGGATTCTTCTTTGAGAATTTATGTTCTTGAACCTTCAAATGATAAGAATCAATGCTAGGAAAAATTCTAGCACTTAGATAAGTGAGTAACATGGGTCCTTTAGGGACAAGATCTACAATCAAGCATTTTCTTCCCTTTTCTACTTTACTACCCGGGGTTTCTCTTTCCCTTTTCTTCTTTTCTTCATATTTTTCTTGTACCTCAATATCAATCTTCTCTCCATCTTAAGGCTTTCCCTCATTCTCTTTGTATTTTAACTCGTGGAGAAAAGTCAATGGATTTTGTGAAGTGTAGGATATTTGGACTTGAGGTATTTGGACTTTTGAAGGGTAAAGCCTTTGGTCAAGTGAGTTTGGAACTGGTACTTTGGATTTTAAGGTAGAATTTGAGTACCAAGTTCCTTTTATTGGACTTGGTTCAATTTTTTGTGTAATGGTCTTTGGACCTTTCGGGTTTGGGGACTTTGGACTTGATAGCTTGGGTTTGGTTGAGGCTTTGGTGGACAAAGTCATTCAACTCCCACTTTTATTCTAATCACGTCACCCTTTATTGATCTTACATAACCTCTCATATCTCCCATATTCATTCTTACTTTGTCCAAATCAAGAGATAAGGCATCAAACTGAGGGAACAAAACTCCCATAGCTTAATTTCCCAAAGGTTGAGATGAAGAACCCTCAGGATCCGTGGTCAAATATAACTAATAAGAAGAAAAAAAACATCAAAGGAAAACCTACAAAATGATCAAACAAGTTAGTTCAAAAGCCTCACCACAGTTCCAGTCGAATCTCACCTCACACTTGGTCACAAAAGTGTTGAAGACTTGGCAATACTTGGCAAGTGAATTGAGTGGTGAATACGACTTGGTTTGGAATTAATTTTTGTTTGATGAGACTCAAATAAAATGATACACGAACTTGAACCAACAAACTACTATGAGCTAAAAAAGATAAAAGCATAAAAAAACGTAGACATTGAACAACAAACTCTAGACTAATTATCAACCCAGTAGGTAATTAATAGTTTGGTAATTAGTGGAAGAATAAACAAAAAATAAACTAGAAACAACAAATAGAAACTTGTAAATCTAGTTTAGAACTCAATTTGGTTGGTCACCAAAGTGATGACATGGCAGCTTGTGATTGGACGTCACTTTTTTCAAAATTTTCAATTCCCAAATTCTTGTCTCGGCTAAACAACACTTAAGGAGAAGAAGAATTTCAGTTTTAAGGGGTAAATTAGGAAGTTTGGAGCCCTTTTGAGCTTTAATTTTAATTTGAAATGGATTGGTCCCCCCCCCCCCCCCCGTACTTCAATTGTACTTGCCTTTGTACTTGATTGTTCCTTTCTTTTTGTTGTTTTTTTTCATTTGGATGACTAGAAAGGTGCTAAAAAATTTCCTTAAAGAATTAGTACACTCTCTTTCCTCACTTTTTAAGATTAAACAACCTCCTTGAATATTCTTCTTCAACAATCTATGAAGACGAAGAAGAATAACTTTAATATTCAAGAGTTGACCAAAGTTTGACCACAAGGCAAATGAACACTAAATTTAATTTTTCTTTTGGATATAGGTTCCCTTTCCTAAGACAATCTTAAATATCCACAAATCATTTCACCAACTAAAACCCAAAACAGATCTCACCTCAAAAAGCTTCAAACAATCCACAACAATGATCTAGCTCAAACACAACCAAATCTTGTTCCAAATGTAAATCTAGACTCCCTAGGTGCTAGGAAACAAGAATCTAACTCTTAAAACCAACAAAACAACACAAAATTTTGTAGATCTAACTTGCAAAAATCTCTCCAAGAATAAAAAAATGTGAAAAACCTTTTTTTTCTTGACTCTAGATTCTTTTTGGTGGAGATTTTCATAGATCCAAGGCTAGTTGTGGGAATAACTCTAATACATGGATCTTAAAAACAAATGATACACTAAAATAAGATAATAACTGAAATTAAGTACTCAATGAATGAAAATCAGAAGCAGACACAAGGAAAAACAATACAAGTAGAAGAAAAAAGATGAATAAGAGATGCATAAAGTAAAAATAGTAGACAAACCCTCACTTCCTCCAATGAATAGAACTAGAAGGTGTATCAAACCTTCAAACACATATAACCAATGTAATTTCAAAGATTACTCTTAGGTGAACCAAAGGGAATTCACATTCCCTCAATTACACCTTTCTAGATAATTTGTCAACATAAGTGAAATCCATCACTTAGCATTAACCCTAATTTTGGATTCGACACTAAACTAAGACTAAGAACTACACTCTAAAGAGTAATCTTTCAATATTCATAAAAGCTAAGAAAAATACAAGCTAAAAGGTCTATTTATACCTATTACAACCAAATGACAAAAATGCCCTTAATGAGGGCTTAGGAAGTTGATCTTGACCTTAGTAAGAGGCACATATTTAGTATAATGATTCTCCTCCTAGATTCTCTTGAAAAAGGCTTCAAAATAATCAAAAGGCCTTCAATCACTTGTCAATTCTAATACTTGAACCTTTCATAATGCCTTGTACTCTTTTGTGCTCTTTATGCTTTTATCATACCCTTTACTTATAGGTGAATCCCCATCTTTGGGTTAACCCAATGCTGAATCCTACTCCCAACTGAATAGACCCATGACTTATTTCTAAACTAATCTATGCTGGACCAAACTATTACTGATCATACTATTTAACTAAACTGAACTAAGTTCACTGAGTTTTGTGGACTGTCAAAATAATACTGAATTTTGTTAACTGACTGAGTACTTTTGAGTATCCCTGAGTTCTGTAAGTAACTGAATTCTACTGATCACGATATGGTTGAATACTATTCTTTATCTGACACTGGCTCTACAAATACAGCTAAATTTTTCGGTATTAAATAACCTAGGACTCAATAACATGTAAAGCAAATCACTATATGACTTTAGTAGCATAATGGTACTAGCTTACTAAAAATACATTCACTTAGGCATTTCTATCAAACACATGATATACATTGGGATTGTGCAAGATTAAATTCACATAATAGCATGTTATACTTTGGCTACTCAATTCACATAAGCATTTTGACGCACACTTGAGAAGCATAGGTATTTTATATATCAATACACACATAGTAATATCAAGAATTCTACATTCAACTTGCAACTCAAAAATTTAACATAAAGTTCAATTCATAATTAATTTATTTGCATGAAACTTTAGAAAAATCATAGAGTTAGATCACCATTAATATCATAATCATGAATACATTCAAGATCTAACAAGAAATCCATCAAATCAATTAACTTAAATGTTAAATGAGTTTTTTGGACTCCAAGAGTGGAAGGATACCCTTGGATAAACACTTCACATACCTTTGTGCCTAAATTTTGAATGATTGGTGGTGGTTTCTTGAGTTCTTTATTTGAAATTAATCCCCCTAGGGTTTTTGTTCTTGAGAAATTTGAGAATAATGAATGAATTTAGCCTCTAAAGGGCTTTAATATAATCTTTTGGGAACTGATAAACATTAACCCTAGAGGATACGGCTTTTTAATGACTAAAAACTGAACTGCCAATATGCCACATCGAGTCCATGTTGGTTCACTAGAATTTTCTTCTGAGAGCCAAGGAAAATATTTGTCGATGCGATAGACGACGTGCCACATTGACATCACATTGATACACTATTTTGGATTACCAAGTGTCGTTCAAACAAGGTCTGAAAAATATGAAACTCATCCGGGAACCCCTAATAACATTCCTGATCATGAATCAATATAAAGATAGATACTTTAAGTTCATAAGAGTCATGAAATAGAGTTTTCAACTTATGAAGGCCAAAATAATACTAAGTGTAAATACTTAGCTAGAATATTTATAAGATTGGGACCCCTTAACAAGCTTAAAGACTAATTTGAGCTTAGAATTTTGCAGGGTCTAACACTAATGTAGAGGATGAGAAGAAAGAACTAGTTCACAAGGTTCATAGGATGGCCAAACAGGTAGTTTGGTTGGTTGATTCAACTAATGGTTGTATTTTGGTTCAAAGTGGTTCATAATCATCTTTAATAGATGAGGTCAAAGAAAATAAATATATTGATCCTATTTTTATAGATTGAAAGTAGCAGTCCACAGTCAGACGCTTGAGGTTTTCTCCCAAAGAGGAGATTGTGTTTTTTGATATTAGGACAGATATTTTGTTTTTTATATCAATGACCTAACATAACGGATGCTATCAGAAGCTTATGGTTCTCAATATACTAACCTAGTATCCATGGAGATTTATCATGACTTATGGTAATTCTATTGGTAGAATGGTATGTAGAGATATATAAAGTAATTTATGGGCTAAGTGTCTAATTTGTAATAGGATTACTACTTGGACATATAAAGTAGTAAATTTGGACTTTATCATTGAGTTTTCTCATACTCAGTGATAAAATGATTCATTTGGCTTATCATTGATTGAATTATAAAATTTGCCTATTTTTTGTAGCTTACACTTATGATACAAATTTGTACATTGCTAAACTCTACCTAAATGACTTGGTGAAATTACATTGATTCCTTTAAACTATTATTAGAGATAGAGGGACTCTATTTACCTCTCTATTTTGGAAGATATTTTAGAAGGGTAATGTTACCCAAATTCATCTTATTCAACTTTTTACCCATAGTTAGTATTCATGAAGAGAGGACCATTAAAACTTTAGAGGACATGTTAAGAGTATATCATATTTATTAACACAATAGTAGGGATAATTATTAGCCTTTGATTGAATTTTCTTATAATAATAACTATTAATCTAAGATTCAGATTGCCCTATATGAGGTATTTTATGGTAAGAGGTGTAGATCTCTTATTACCTTATTTGTGGTTGGTCAAGATACATTAATAAAGCCAAACTCAATACATGAGGCTATAGAAAAGGTTAAGCAGATTAGATAAAGGCTGACAATGGCTTAGAATCATAGAAGTCCTATGCAGATGTGAAAGAAAGGAGCTTAAGTTTTTTATTGCTAATTTTATCTACATGAAAGTTTCACCTATGAAGGGATTAAAGAGATTTGGTAAGAAAGGAAAGATCACTCCTACATCTGTTGGTCCTTAATAGGTTATAGTTGGTTTTGTAGAAGTAGACTATGGGTTAGATTTATTGGTAGACTTTCCAGTAATGAATACAGTATCTTATGTTTCCTTAATAAGTAAATACAGTGGTGGTCCCACATCGATTGTGATCCCTAGATGTATGGGTGTGAAAATAATCTCTCTTATAAAGATGTTACTATAAATATCCTTGACTTATTGATTTGAAAGTTTATTAATAAATAGGTTTCACTAGTAAAGATTAATTATCAAAATTTGTTGGTTGGGAAAGCTACATTGGAAGTAGAGGCATATTTAATGACCAAGTACCCCCAGATGATCCTAACTTGAGGTTATAGTTTCCCAATATTTAATTAATTCTCTCTATTTTATATCACCATACTATTTTAATGTCATAACATGTGTCTATGTGTCTTGTTTTATCCATATTTCAGTTACCAATATAGTATTATATCAGTGTTCAACTCTAGGACAACTCAATGTAGAAAGTGTAGGTACAAATAGTGTGACAGGTTTCATATAATATCAGGAGAAGTGATAAAGAAAATGTATGAATTACAATTTTTATCCGTTATACTTCAAGCTTAGTCAGTTTCCATTAGGGGAAGAAAATCCCCGAGGAGAAGATATTGTTGTAATAACCCTTTAAGTCATTTTCTATATTTATGCTCAATTCTATTATGTAGAGTTTTCCTATTTCTTCCCTAAGTCATTTATGACTTGTTGGGACTGACTATGCAGTTATCGGGCAATTCATTTCTGTTTTAAAGCCAATTCTCTGTTTGATGATTTTTCTTGTCCATACAGTCTTTCAATCAAAAACATCAACTAAATGACCCTGTATACAATTTATGACAGTTCCAACAGCTTTGAAACATCAATATTAAGTTTATTGGACCCTTGGTTTTGGTCCCAAGGCTTCCATACTCATTTCAAGAAATTAGCCAGAAGCTAAGAAAAATGGAAATTAGGTAGGGACCCATTTTTTGTGGAAACAACCTCAGATGTAAAATTTTTACTGCGACATTCACTCAAAAATTTCAAATTTTATAGGTAGCATAGTTTGTTTGCACATAAATGATATCAGATGAATCTGAGGCATTGGCGGGGTCTCTAAAAAAATATCCAATAGGTGCCTAATATCTGGTATGAGCGATAAAGGTCCCTTTGAGTTCTTTTAGCGGAGGAGGTGTAGTAGCCTATTGGGCTCTTTAGAAGCCCTAGCTCAGCCAACAAGTTCCTTTTTAGTAGAACATGTGTGTTTTAGCTACCTTCCATGTCAGTGGGGGAGCGCTTAAGTGATTATCTGGGTGCTTTAGTGTGACTGCTAAAGCCGCTTAGTGTCTTCTTTAGCAGGTATCCGCATACCTGAGATAGGTATACATACCCCACTTAGCCTAATTTTACCATTCTTCTCCCATTTTTAATAGAGCAATAAACTAAATAGTTTGGAAACTTGGGAGAGACATTCTTGGGTAATTTATGAGGTTAGGTATGTTTATTTATGTGATTCATAATATGATTTATGGTAACCTTCTATTCTTTTTATAATTTAATTCTCAATTCTTGACTAAAATCCCTAGACGCTAGGTGACTTGATTTTAGCAGCATTGTATCTCAAAATTCACATATTATCAAGGGTAAGTGTTCCTTAAGCATAAAGGGACATTGTGTTGGTTTAGAAAGAGCCATTCAATAAATTGGCTCCATACAAGATTTTTATGTATTTTTGGACCGAAAGATAAATAGTGCAATATGCTTATCATTTTTCTCAATTTTACAAGAAGATTGTGATTTTATAGCTTGGCACCTTGCAGAAGCTTCTCAAGAAGATAAATCGATGATTTAGTAGATTCTTTGAGTTTTTCTTTAGCATCTAGCGAGGCTAGGAGTACCTTTTTCATAAATTAAACTATCACATCGTATGATTTTTATCTAATGCTAAATATGGGGTGGGATTTGGGTATTGGAAGTATCAATGAGAATATTTTGATTAGTTGAACCATTTAGTATATTATGAAATCCTAAACATAGAGTATTTAACTTTGTTATTAATTTCTATAGTTAATTGGGATTCATGGCCTATGTTTCCAATGGAAATGCCTTTGTTACTCAAGCTAGGTAAAATTTGCTTAGTCATTCATGTTTTTGGGTAAAATCTGTGTTAGATACTTAAGGTAAGGGAAATTGCCAAAGTTGTTATTATTTTTGTAAGGATTGAGATAGTTGTTAGTGTTTGGGAAGGATTACTATCTTACATATATTTATTGGTTTTTTTTCATCTATAAATGAAGTTATCTACCTTAGCCTATTCCAGGTTAGAAATTTCCTTAAATGGATTTAAAGAGTTGAAGTGGGGCCCTCTAGCCTACCTTGGGCAATGATTGTGTTAGATTCGTAGACTTATTTATGTATGGTAAACCCTTATAAATGTTTGATTTTGTACTTCAGGATATTTAAGATACATTTAATGAGGTTGTCTTTTGGTATTGAAAGATTGATACTAATTTTAGGTATTTATTATTCTTATGGCTTATAAATATTTGGTTAACGATATAGCTTTCAGACAAAATCAATTATATGATTTATAGATATGAATAACGATATGAATTATATGTTTATATATATATCATTATTGAGATGGTTTTCATGTATGATTAATGATATGATTTATAGACATATGAATAATGATATGACTTTTCTATATATGATTATTGATATGGATTCAAGGCATGATTAACAGTATTATTTATAGATACGAATAATGATATGACTTATCTGAATCAGATTGTTGACATGTATTCCTAATATGATTAATAATATAGCCTACCGATATGCTTAATAATATAGGTATTTATATAATTAAAGATTAATAGAATATAGATATAATATGGCTTATAGATATGATATGGCTTAGTAATATGATATGACTTATAGATATGATATGTCTTAATAATATGAAATGGCTTATAGATATGATATGGCTTAATAATATGATATGGATTATAGATTTGATAAGTCTTGTCGATAATATATAGCTTATAAATATGATATTACTTATGGATATGATATCTCTTAAAGATATAATGTTACTTATAGACATGATATGATTTATATACAGGATTAATTGCTTAGAGATATGATTAAAGGGTCATAGAAATAGTGTGGTTCATAGGTATGATCAATAGCTTACACATATTATTAGTGTATTATAAATATGATTATTAACATAACTTATGATTAAGATAATATGATTGTTACTATTGACATGGCCTATGGCATGGTTATTTGCATGAATTAATAGATGGGATATTTGTATAGTCTATATGATTAGTTTATTGACTGGCTGGTTGATATGGTTCACTAATACAATTTATAAATAAGAGTATTGATTTGAGTCCAGTGGTTGATAATTATCTTGATAATACGATTTCTTTTTTAGGCCCAACAAACAATGAGAATGGTGATGATACTATTAAGTTTTAAATCATGTTCAGCCATGGCAATTATGTATGATATGAACAATTTGGATAGATTCTTGGTCATGGCATGATAATTTGGTGATTTGCTGATATTCAGCTTCTTACTTTCCTTTACTTTACCCTTTAGGCATATGTGGGCCTTCGTTGAGTTACTTATTTTTCCTTACTTATTATCTTATGAGGGACAATCTTGTAATTATAGTGGGCTGATCATTATGTTATGACTTTGTATGTGTTTAATTATTTATGTACAATAGTATTGGAATTTATTTCCAAGTTTGTCCCTTTTACTCTTACTTAGCTATTTTATATTGTATATTTTCATACTAATATCATGATTTAACATAGTTAACCGATGATTCTTACTTAAGTACCTATGGTTTTTGTACCCATACTACACTTTTATACCTTTTTGGTCTAAAAATGAGTACTAATTATTGTAGCTAGTTCGACGCTCGTGCAAGATTGATTTCAAAGATTGGTTGAGCTTTTGCAGTTGGAGTTACCCCTTTTCTTTTATTTATCTATTTTGAGTCTCTCTTCCTTGAGACAGATTATATTCGACTATTCAGTACTCATAATTCATTTGTAGTAGCTCTTGTGTCAACATTACTAAGTCATGAGAGTGTTGTTGATTTCCTATCTATCTATTAGAACTTTATGATTTTGTTAGTACTATTTAAGTCTTTACATGTTAGTTTCCATATTTTGTCCCTTTACAACCAAGTTAGACCATTACATGTTGCTCTGGGCTATGGCTTAATTTACGTACTAGCAAGATACATGAGGTTCTATCATGACTTAAAAATTAGGTCATGAAAAGTTGGTATCAGAGACTAAGTTTCACTGATATTGTTAGTACAAGATCAACTATATAGTAGAGTCCCGGAAATCAGAATAATGACATCCATTTCATGTTATTAGGATTTTAAAAGGAAGCTTTAAGAGTTATTTAATTCATTCATTCATTAAATGATAAATGTCTAAGTTGGAGCCATAGTAGCTCCTGGTTCAATGTTAGTGGTTTTCAGGGTAGGTACCCTCCATGTAAGCCATATTAGAATCAGGTTTAGTATAGTAGACTCGTTTAGGTTGCACTTAATATTAATGATAGAGTCCAGTGTGACTTCAGTGATCGTTTTGGGCAGGGTTATGGTTGATTTTTAAGGGATTAATTTGTTTCTATTCTAGTTGTGGTGGTTCTTTTGGTTAAGCCATATCTTTTTGTTTTGGCTCAATGCTTAGGACATGTTATGGTTATGGTGTTTTTGGTCATATCTTGAGAGAGTGCCCTAGTCGTGGAGTAATTGTTCCTTCATCTCAGAGTATTCCATCTATTAGGGTAGTTCATCCTAAGATATAGGTTGTATACAATATCATAGCTATGGTCCCTAATTTGCTCGTAGTGGTTCTCAAGCAGGGAGGATAAGATGTTAGTAAGGAGCTAACCAGGTGGAGAGCGTGGTCAATTATATGTAGCATATGCTGGACATGAGGCTGAGTCTTCGGATGCTATTATCATTGGTACGATCTTTGTGTGTTTCTAGTCTAATTTTGCTTTACTTAATCTTAGATCCATTAATTCTTATGTTTCTTATAATTATGTTTGACAGTTAGGGTTATATTGGGAATCGTTATCTGTACCACTATCTGTATCTACTCGTCAAGTTATTCTTTACTAGTGGATAGATTTTTTAGATCATGTTTTGTGACTATTTGAGAGCTTGACACTATTACTAATCTTATTATCTTAGACATGGCATATTTTTATGTGATCTGGGAATGAATTGGTTATACCACTATCATGTGGTTCTAGATTATATTGCTACTATGGGATATTTAGCAATGGTGCTGTTTGAAGCTTTCCATCGCCCATCATATCCTTGATTTTGTAGTAGAGAGCTATTATCCACTAACTAATAGGGATTATTTCTTATATTCACTCTAGGAGGCTTATTTCAAGGGGTTACAAGTCTTACCACACTTATATTCATGATGTTCGTGCGGTTGCTTGACTCTGTTCCTATAGTTTGTGAATTTTTTTATGTTTTCAGTACTGATTTACTTGACCTTCCTCCTTAACATAGTATTAAATTTGTTATTGATCATGAGCCAAGAACTCAACCTATTTCTATGGCAGCTTACTGTTTGGCTCATGTCGAGCTCAGGAAGCTGAATTCTCATTTTTCGGATATTATGGGTAAGGTTTTCATTAGACCAATCGTGTCTCCTTGTGGAGCTCATTTGTTGTTTGTAAAGAAGAAAAATGGCTACATACATGTGTATTGATTTTAGGCAGCTTAATAAAGTGATGGTGAAGGAATATTATCCTATGCTCCATATTGATAATTTTCTTGACCAGCTTCTGGGAGAAGTAGTTTTCTCTAAGATTTACTTATGATTCGATTACCATCAGTTAAAGATTTGAATTGAGGATATTCCAAAGGTAGTACTATAGGACCTATTATGGTCATTATGAGTTCCTAGTTATGTATTTTAGGTTGACAAACTCACCGGTCGCCTTCCATAATTTGATGAACCACGTGTTAATGCCTTAATTAAATTCCTTTGTGGTTGTGTTCATCAACAACATCCTTATGTATTTAAGGAATAGGGAGGATTATACATAACATGGAGGATTGTGCTACAGACTTTAAGAGACCATATACTCTTTGCAAAGTTCTTTAAGTGTGTGTTATGGTTTGAGTCGGTGACATTCATTAGGCATGTGTTGTCTAAGGATGGGATTATGGTACACTTGACACATATTAAGACTATTAGAGATTTAGCCAGACTTATATCTCTAAAGGAGGTTAGTAGGTTTCTTGGTTTGGCTAATTATTATAGGTAGATTATTGAGAGTTTGCTACCTTTTTTGCTCTAATGACCAGTTGACTAGAAAGTATGTCCCCTTTTGATAGTCCAAAGAGTGAGAGTCAAGCTTTGGAAAGCACAAAGGATTTGTAAGTTCAACTCCAATTTAGAGTGAGGGTCTCACCATAGATTATGATGCTGATGGTCTTAGTTTGGGTTTTGTATTTATATAGAAGGGTCGTGTGATTTTTTATGCATCAAGGTAGCTAAAGGTGTATGAGTGCAACTTCCTTGCTCATTATTTTGAGGTTGCAGTGGTAGTTTTTATGTTTTAGACATAGAGGCTTTATCTTTATGGTGTCTATTATGAGATATTAACGGATTGTTGTAGACTCCAGCATCATATAACCTGGAGGGAGATTAATTTTAGGTACCATAGACGACCGGAGTTGCTTAAGGATTATCATATATCTATCTTGTAACACCTGGGAAAGGCAAATTTTGTAGTGGATGCCTTGAGTAAGAAAGCAGTCAATATGGGTAGATTGTCTTGTATTTCAATTTCCAAGAGGCCGTTGGCACAAGATATTTAGTCCTTAGAAAACTTGATGGTATGACTTTATATTTAAGACCCTCTAAGGATTCTTACAAGTGTTGAGGCAAGGTTTTTGCTACTTGGGAGAATTCAGGATCGTCAGTTTGAGGATAAAGGACTTAGCATAATTTGTGATCAATTGTTCAGTGGTGAGTCAAAGATGGCTACCATAGTTTTCTAGGGTGTTTTGAGATTTAATAGCAGTATTTATTTTTGAAGAGAGTATAACTTGACTCAATCGATTTTGCGTGAGGCTTATAGCTCTAGATATTTTATTCATCCTGGTATACCTAAGATGTTCATAGATTTGAGACAAATTATTGGTGAAGTAATATAAAGAGAGATATGGTAGACATTATAGCTCATTGCCTATGTTATGAGTAGGTGAAGGCTGAGCATTAATGGCCTAGTGGTTTGACATATAAGTTTCCCTTCCTCGAGTGGAAATAAGAGTGAATTACTGTAGACTTTATTAGTGGGTTGCCTCATACATGAAGTGGTTCCAAGGGTCTTTGGGTCATTGTTGATCAGTTGAAAATTTTGGCACATTTCATTCCTATTTAGATGTCCTCCAGTGCCAAGAAATTATCCTATATCTATGTTAGTGAGATAGTCTGTTTGAATGGTGTGCCTATATATAACATTTTAGGTCGGGGTTCATTGTTCACTTCTATCTTTTGTAGAACTTTCTAGGAGTTGGGTGCTCAGGTGGATCATAGTAAAGCTTTCAATCCTCAGACTAAGGGCAGTCGAAGCAGACTATTTAGGTTCTCAAAGACATGCTCCCAGCCTAGTTACGGATTGTTGAGGTGAGTGGGATCAACATTAGCCTTAGCAGAGTTTGCATATAATCATAATAACCATTGAAGCTTGAAAATAGTGCCTTAAGATGCTTCATATTATAGGTGATATCATTCTCCAATAAGATAGTTTGAAACTTCTAAGATTAAGTCCTAGGGAATTGACTTCCTTTAGGTGTTGTTTGATAATGTCATGGTGATTTTAGACACATTAAGGGAAACTTAGAGTAGGTAGACGTAGATTCAATCAACAGAGGTCAGATTATTGATATCTTTCTCAATTTTTCCAAAAATTATCTTCTCTAGCTCATCTCTTAGTAATGCATAGTAACTAGTTCAAGAAATATAGTTTAGATAAGTCACAAGGCTCTAAGTCCCAAGATAGTATGAGTAGTGTTCATACCAACTCGATATGGAAAAAATATGGTAGAAACCAAAAGAGTGTGTGTATGTTTGGTAGAGATATTTTTTTTGGTTGTGTCAAGCAAGGCTAAATATTGAGGGAATTTCCAATGGCTTCACAGAGAGGTAAAGATGGCCATCAGCAATGTTTGTTCAGCTCTTCAACTGTTCTCGCATGTTGCCTAACTCAATAGGGTGCACCATCTAGTGCAGCTAGAGGGTAGTGATAGAAAAAGTTTTATTCCTATTAGGATCATGAAGATTATGAGGTTTCTCATAAGGTAGTCTTGGGTATGTTAAGGGTCTTCTATGTTAATGTTTATGCATTATTAGATCCAAGTTCCACACTTTATTTTATACCTCCCATTGAATAATTTGACTTTGGTGTTAGTTTATACATTATTTAATAACCTTTCTCAGTCTCCACTTTGGTTGTTTACTAAGTCATATATTGAATGGTATACAGAATTTCCCATTCATAATTTCCCAAAAATTTACCTCAGTTGATCTTGAAGAGTTAGACATGGTCGATTTTTATATAATTCTTGGTATGCATTGGCTATACTTTAGTAATGCTTCTATTGCTTGTAGGAAGAGAGTAGTCGAATTCTTATTTCCAAATAAACCAGTTCAAGAGTAGAAGGGTAGTATCTCAAAGCCTATGGGTCATTTAGTCTATTACATTAGGGTTAAAAAATTGATCTTTAGACGATTAGTCTATCATATTTTTTAAGTTAAGGATTCAAAATCTGAGGCCCTAACTCTTGGGTTAGTTTTAGTGGTACACAATTTTCCAAAATTATTTCTAGATGATCTACCAAGAGTTCCTCCCTAACTGGAAATTTACTTTGAAATAGATCCCTTACCCAACCTATTTGAATTCAACCTACAGAATGGCTCCAACTGAGCTTATGGAGTTGAAGAATATTTGAAGGACCTCCTAGACAAGGGTTTTATCAGGTGACATCTTTCCATAGGGTGCTCTAGTTCTTCTTATGCACAAAAAAGATGGTTCTCTCAAAATATAGATTGACTATCATTAGTTTAGCTTGGTCACTCTCAAATACTTATATCCTATTCCATGAATTAATGACTTGTTTGATAAACATATGGGTAAAATTTATTTCTCTAATATAGACCTCAGATTAAGCTATTACCATCTCCGAGTTAGAGAATATGACATTTTAATAACAACTTTCAGAACTTGGTATGATCACTTTGAATTTCAATGCTCCTATAAATTTTTTAGACTTGATATTTATGCAATTAATTTTGTTCTTAGACATATTCATTATAGTATTCATAGATGACACCGTTATTTTTCCTTAGAGTGATGATGAACATACAGGTCATCTGAGGATTATCTTGCATACTTTTAAATATTGCTATCTATTTTCCTACTTTGTCAAATGTGAATTCTAGTTAAAATTAGAAAAAATCCTTAGTCATATTATTTTTGGTGAAGGCATTCACGGTGATCCCTAAAAGACCAAACCAGTAAAGAACTAGGTCGACCTGTTTCTTGGGCATAGCTGGTTACAACTTATGGTTTATTGAAGTCTATTTCTCAACTAATTATCCCATGTGTATGCTGTCACAGAAAAAAGTAAAATTTCAGTGGGCTGATTCTTTTTTTAAGAGTTAGTAAGAGCTAAAGATTCGACTCACCACTGCTCCAATTTTAACTACACCCGATGGCATGTTTGGTTTTGTTAATTATTTTTATGATTCTAGTGTTGGACTTTGTTGTTTATGGATCCTGAAGTGAAAATTTAAAGTATATGTCTCTAGAGAGCTCAATCCTTATTAGAAGAACTACTCGATTCATAATCTTGAGCAGGTAGGAATTGCCTTTACCTTATAGATTTGGAGCCATTACCCATATGAGTTTTTTTTTATGTGTTCACTAATCACATAAGTGTTTAGTGTGTGTTTTGTTAGAAAGATTTGAATCTTTATAATAAGTAATAGCTAGAGCTGTTGAAGGACTACAATATGAATGTATGGTACCATCCTATAAAATCCAATATGATGGTCAACACTCTTAGCAAATTATCTGTGGGAAATCTTTATAATGTAGAGGATGAGAAAAAGAACTAGTTCAGAAGGTTCACAGCTTGGCCAAACAAGTAGTTTGGTTGGTTGATTCAACCAAAGGTAGTATTTTTATTAAAAATGGTTCATAATCTTCTTTAATAGACGAAGTTAAAGAAAATCAAGATATTGATCCTATTTTTATAGATTGAAAGTAGCAGTCAATAATCAGAAGGTTGAGGTTTTTCCCTAAAGGGTAGATTGTGTTCTTTGATATTACGATAGACTTTATGTTTTTTATAAAGGTGACTTAACACAACGGATGCTAAACTCTACCTAAAGGAGTTGGTGAAGTTATTTCAATTCGTTTAAACTATTATTTAATATAGAGGTACTCTGTTTACCTCTCTATTTTGGAAGACATTTCAGAAGGGTAATGGTACCTAAGTTCATCTTAACAATATTTCACCTATAGATAGTGTTCATGGAGAGAGGACCATTCAAACCTTAGAGGACATATTAAGAGTACGTAATATTTATTTACATAATAGTAGGAATAATTATTAGACTTTGATTGAATTTCCTTATAATAATAGGTATCGATATAAGATTCGGATGGCCCTATTTGAGGTACTTTATAGTAAGAGGTGTAGATCTCTTATTACCTCATTTATAGTTGGTAAAGATACATTAATAAAGCTAAACTTGAGACATAAGGCTGCAGAGAAGGTTAAGCTGATTAGATAAAGACTGAGAATGGCTTAGAGTCATCAGAAGTCCTGTGCATATGTCAATAAAAGGAGCTTAAGTTTGTTACTAGTGATTTTATCTACTTGGAAGTTTCACTTATCAATGGCGTAAAGAGATTTGGTAAGAAAGGAAAGCTCAATCCTACCTATAGTGGTCCTTATCAGATTGTAGGAGGTTTTATAAAAGTAGACTATTGGTAGACGTTGCAACAGTGAATTCAAACTTTTATGCTTCCTTGTTAAGTAAATCCAGTGGTGGTCCCACATTGATTATCACCTCTAAATGTGTGGGCGTGAAAATTAGTCTCTCCTATGAAGATGTTTCTATAGATATCCTTGACTTGTAAGTTTTAAAGTTGAGGAATTAATAGGTTTCCCTAGTAAGGCATGTTTACTGAAACTATTCTGTTGAGAAAGCTACATTGGAAGTAAAGGCAGATATAATGACCATGTAACCGCACTTGATCTCTTCAAACTTAGTCCCAACTTGAGGATATAGTTTCCCCTAAAATTAATTATTTTTTTTTATTTCATGTCACCATACTATTGAAATGTCATAGCATGCGTTTATGAGTATGGTTTAATCCTTATTTTACTTACTGATACAGTATCATGTCATTGTTCAACTCTACAGCAACTCAATGTAGGAATTTTAGGTACAAATATTGTGAAAGGGTTCATATAATATCAGGAGAAGTGGTGAAGGAAATCTGGGGATTACAGTTATTTTCCCTTATACTTCCAGCTTAGTCAATTTCTAATAGGACGCGAAAACCCCCAAGTAGAAGATATTGTTGTAATAACCCTTCAAGTCTTTTTCTATATTTATGCTTATTTCCATTAGGTAGGGTTTTCCAATTTCTCCCCCAGGTCTTTTATGACTTGCCGAGACTGATTATGCAGTTATCGGTAGCTCATTTGTTTTTTGAAGCCAATTCTATGTTTTTGATGATTTCCCAGTTCATATTGGATTTTGGTCAAAAACATCAACTAAATGACCCTGTATGTAATTTATGATAGTTCCAACATCTTTGAAACATCAAAATTAAGTTGAAGGGACCCTTGGTTTTGGTCCCAAGGCTTTCGGACTCATTTCGAGCAGTTAGCCAGAAGCTAAGAAAAATTGATGGTAGGTTGGGACACATTTTTTGTGAAAATAACCTCAGATGGAAATTTTGATTGCGTCATTATGTCCAAAAAGTCAAATTTTATAGGTTTCATAGTTTGTTTGCGCATAAAAGATATCAGATGAATCTAAGGCATTGGCGGAGACTGACAAAAAATATCCAGCAGGTGACTAATATCTGGTATGACCGATAAAGGGCCGTTTTGGTGCTTTTACCGGAGGAGGTTTAGAAGCGCATTTGTCTCTTTAGAAGCCCTAGATCAACCAACAAGTACCTCTTTAGTGGCACATAGGTGTTTTAGCGACCTGCCATGTCGGTAGGGAAATGCTTAAGCGATTATCTGGGTACTTTAGCGTGACTGCTAAAGCAGCCTAATGTCCTCTTTGGCAGTATCCATGTACTTAGGATGGGTATACATACCCCACTTAGCCTAATTTCATCATTCTTCTCCCATTTTTAAAAGAGCAAAATACTAAATAGTTTTGAAACTTGGGAGAGACTTGTGGGTAATTTTGGAGCTTGGGTTGGTTTATTTACGTGATTCGTCATATAATTTATGTTAACCTTCAATTATTTTAATTATTTATTTCTCAATTCTTTACTAAAATACCTCGAAGCTAGGTGACTTGATTTTAGCACAATTATATCTCAAAATTCACCTATTTTCAAAAGGTAAGTGTTGCTTAAGGATAAAGGGACATTGTGTTGGTTTCGAAAGAGAAATTCAATAAATGGGAAACACACAAGATTTTAATGTACTTTTTGACCCAAATATGAATAGTATAATATGGTTATCACTGTTCTTATTTTTTACAAGAAGATTGAGATTTTATAGCTTAGCACCTTGTAGAAACTTCTCAAAAACATAAATCGATGATTTAGTGGATGCTTTTAGTTTTTCTTCAGCATCTAGGGATGTTAGGTGTAACTTACTCATAAATTAAGCTATCACATAGTATGATTTTTATATAATGCTAGATATGGTGTGGGATTTAGGTATTGGAAGTATGAGCGAGAATATTTTGATTAGTTGAACCATTTAGTCTATTGTGAAATCATAACCTTGAAGAAATTAACTTTTTTATTAATATTTTTGGTGAATTAGGATTCATGGCTCATGTTTATAATGGAAATTCCTTTTTTACTCAAGCTAGGTAAAATTTCTTTAGTCATTCATGGTTTTGGGTGAAACCGATGTTAGATTCTTAAGGTAATGGAAATTGCCATAGTTGTTAATATTTTTGTTAGGATTTACATAGTTGTTGGTGTTTGGGAAGGATTATTGTATTAGGGATATTTATCACATATTTAACATCTATAAATGAACTTAGTTACCTTATCCTAGTCTGGGTTAGAAATTTCCTAAAATGGATTTAAGGAGTTAAAGTGGGCCCCTCCTGCCCACCTGAGGGAAAGATTGTATTAGATTCTTTGACTTATTTATGTATGGTAAACCTTATAAATGTTTGATTTTGTGTTTGGGAATATTTATGATACATTTAATGAGATTGTTTTTCAATAATGATAGATTGATACTAATTCTAGGTATTTATTATTCGTGTGGGTTATATATATTTTATTAATGATATGGCTTTCAGACAAGAGTAGTGATATGATTTATAGATATGACTAACGATATGACATATATATATATGATTATTGAGATGGTTTTTGTGTATGATTAATGATATGATTTATAGATATATGAATAATGATATGAATTTTCTATATAAGATTATTGTTATGGCTTCAAGGCATGATTAATAATATGATTTATAGATATGAATAATGATATGACTTATCTGCATAAGATTATTGACATGGCTTCCTAATATCATTAATAATATAGCCTATAGATATGCTTAATAATATATGTAATGACATGATTAAAGATTAATGAAATATAGATATGATATGGCTTATAGATAAGATATAGCTTAATAATATGATTTGGCTTATAGATATGATATGGCTTAATGATATGATATGGCTTACAGATATGATAAGTCTTTTCAGTAATAAATAGCTTATAAATATAAAATTTCTTATAGATATGATGTCTCTTATAGATATAACGTTACTTATAGATATGCTATGATTTATATACAGGATAATTTCTTAGAGATATGATTTGGTCATAGATATGGTGTGGCTTATAGGTATAATCAACAGCTTATAGATATGATTTGTGTCTTATAGATATGATTATTAATATAACTTATGATTATGATAATATTATTATTACTACTGACATGACCTAGGGCATAGTCTATATGATTAGTTTATTGATTGGCTTGTTGATATGGTTTGCTAATACTATTTAAGAATATGAGTCTTGATTCGAGTCTAGTGGTTGGTAATTATCTTGATAATATTAGTTCTAGTTTAGGCCCAACAAATAATGAAAATGATGATGACACTTTTAAGTTTCGATTCAAGTTCAGCAGTGGGCATTATGTATAAGATGAATAGTTTGGATGGATTCTTTGTTATGGCATGATAATTTGGTTATTTACTGATATTTGATTGCTTAATTTCCTTGACTATACCCTTTAGGCTTATGGGGGATTTTGTTGAGTTATTTATTTTTCCTTACTTATTGTCTTATGTTGGCTAGTATTACAATTATAGTGGGGTAATCTTTATGTTACCATTTTGTATGTGTTTAATTATTTATGTACAACCCTGTTGGAGCTTATTTCCAGGTTTGTCTCTTTTACTCTAACTTACCTATTTTATCTTGAAGATTTTCATACTAATAATATGATTTAGCACAGTTAACTAATGATGCTTACTTGAGTACCTATAGTTTTTGTGTTGATACTATACTTTTGTACCTTTTTGGTGCAAATATGAGTACTAGTTATTGCAGCTAGTTCAATGCTCGTGCGGGATTAATTTCAAAGATTGGGTGATCTCTTGGAGTTGGAGTTACCCATTTTCTTTTATTTATCTATTTCTAGTCTCTCATCCTTAATACAGACTATATTCGACTATACAGCACTCATAATTCATTTGTAGTAGTTGTTGTGTTTATATAACTAAGTCATGAGATGGTTTTTGATTTCCTATCTATGAATTAGACCATTATGATTTTATTAGTACTATTTAAGTCTTTACATGTTAATTTCCATGTTTTGTCCCTTTTCAACCAAGTTAGAAAAGTGTATGTTGCTCTAGGCTATTGTTCGACTCATGTATTAGCAGGATAGAGTATGTTCTATGATGACTAATAAATTGGGTCATGAAATGTTTATATTAGATTCTAGGTTTCACCAATATTGTTAGTACAAGATCAATTGCCTAGTAGAGTCCTACAGATAGAAATAATGACATCAATTTCATATCTTTAGGAGGTTATAAAATAGTTTTAGGAGTTCTTTACTTCTTTCAATCATAAAATGTTAAAAGTCTAAGTTGGAGCCATAGTATCTCCTGGTTCAAAGTTAGTGGTTCTCAGGTTTGGTACCCGACGTATGAGTCGTATCAACATAAGGGTTAGTCTAGTAGACCCATTTAGGATGCACTTCAAATTAATAATAGTCTAGTCTGACTCCAGCGATCATTTTGGAAAGGGTCGTGGTTGATCTTTAAGTAATTCATTTTTTTTCTATTCTAGTTGTGGTGGTTCTTCTGGCTAAACCAGATCTTTTGGTTTGGGCTTAATGCTTGGGACATATTATGGTTATAGAGCTTTTGGTAATTTCTTGAGAGAGTGCCTAGTCATGGAATAATTGTTCCTTTATCTCTGAGTATTCCACCTATCAAGGTAGTTCATTCAAAGCTAGAGGTGGAATACATTCTCATAGTAGTGGTCCCCAGTGTGCTCATAGTGGTTCGTAGGTAGGTTTAATAGGTCATTTGTAAGAATCCGTCCAGGTGGTAGGTATAGTCAATTGTATATAGTACATACTGGACATGAGGTTGAGTCTTCAGATGATATTATCATTGGTACGATCTTTGTGTGATGTTAGTCAACTTTTTCTTTATTTCATCTTAGATCCACTAATTCTTATGTGTCTTCTTATTATGCTCCATAGTTAGGGATATCTTTGGATTCATTACCTGTCATTATGTGTATCTGCTCCTCAGGGTTATTCCTTACTATTGGATAGAATTTTTAGATCATGGTTTGTGACTAATTGCGAGCTTGATATTCTTGCTGATCTTATTATCATAGACATGGCGTATTTTTATGTGATTTGGGCATGAATAGGTTATACCACTATCATATGGTCTTGGATTATATTACAAAGACTTCAACCTTCTCCATGCCCAGCATACCTCTGATTAAGTTGTCGAGAGTTATTATTCAAGAGTCAGTGGGGATTATTTGTTATATTCACACTAGGAGGCTTATTTCAAGGGGTTACAAGTCTTATCTCAGTTATTTTCATAATGTTAGTGTGGAGAATTTATTGCTTGACTCTGTTCGTAGAGTTTGTGAGTTTTTTGATGTTTTTATTATTAATATACTTGGCCTTCCTCCTTAGCATAGTAATAAATTTGTTATTGATCATGAGTCGAGCACCCAAGCTATTTCTACGGCACCTTATCGAATATCTTCTGTCTAGTTCAGGGAGCTGAACTCTTATCTTTAGGATTTTATGGGTAAGGGTTTTATTAGACCGATTGTGCCTCTTTGTTAAGCTCTTTTGTTATTCGTAAAGATGAAAAATGGCTCTATATATGTGTGTATTGATTTTAGGATGCCTATAAAGTGATGCTAAGGAAATGTTATCCTATGCTCTATATTGATAATTTGCTTGAACAGCTTCAGGGAGAAGTAGTGCTCTGTAATATTGACTTGTGATTCGGTTACCATCAGTTGAGGATTTGAATTGAGGATATCCCAAAGATAGCACTATAGGACCTATTATATTCATTATGAGTTCCTAGTTATGTAATTTGGGTTTACCAACTCCCCGATCGCATTCATGAATTTGATGAATAGCGTGTTCATGCCTTATTTAAATTCCTTTGTGATTGTGTTCATTGACAATATCCTTGTGTATTCAAAGAGTAGGGAGGATTATACACAACACTGAGATTGTGCTCTAGACTTTAAGAGACAATATACTTTTTGCAAAGTTCTCTAAGTGTGAGTTTTGGCTTGAGTCGGTGAAACTCATTGGGCATATGGTGTTTAAGAATGGGATTGTGGTATACTCGACAAATATTAAGGCAATTAGTGATTCAGCAATACTTATATCTCTGACTGAGGTTTGTAGCTTCATTAGTTTGGCTGATTATTATAGGAAGATCAATGAAAGTTTTGCTACTATTTTTGGTCGAATGAACTGTTGACTATAAATGAGGTTGCTTTTTGATATTCCAAAGAGTTAGAGTCAAATATTGGAAAGATCAAGGGATTTCTAACTTCAACTCCTATTTAGAGTGAGGTCTCACTGTAGAATATGTTGCTTATGGTCTTGGTTTGGGTTGTGTATTTATACAGAAGGGTCATGTTATTTCTTATGCAGTGAGGTAGCTAAAGGTGCACAAGTGCAACTGCCTTGCTCATTATTTAGAGGTTGCAGTGCTAGTTTTTATGTTTTAGACATAGAGGCATTTTAATTATGGTGTGCATTGTGAGATATTCACAAATCGTTGTATACTCTAGCATCATATGACCTTAAGAGAGCATAATTTTAGGCAGCATAAATGTATGGATTTGCTTAAGGATTACGATATCTCTATTTTGTAACATTTGGGTAAGGAAAATTTTGTAGTGGATGCTGTAAGTCAGAAAGCGGTGAGCATGGGTAGCTTGTCTTGTATTCAAATTTCCTAGAGGCCGTTGGCAAAAGATATCTAGTCCTCAGAAAACTTGATGGTACGACTAAATATTTCAGACCCTATGAGAATTCTTACTAGTGTTGAGGCATGGTTTTCACTATTTGAGTAGATTTGGGATTTCCAGTTTGAGGATAAAGGACTTTGAATCATTCGTGATCAATTGTTGATTGGTGAATCCAAGACGACTAACATAGTTTTTAGGGCAGTTGAGATTTAATAGAAGTATTTATGTTTAAAGAGAGCATTATTTGATTCAATCGATTTTGTATAAGGCTCACAACTCTATATATTCTATTCATCTAGGTATAGCTAAGATGTACATAGATTTGAGACAACATTATTGGCGATGTGGTATAAAGAGAAATATGGTAGACATATAGCTCATTGTCTATGCTATAAGTAGGTGAAGGTCGAGCATTAATGACTTTGTGTTTGGATTAGAAGTTGCCCTACCCCGAGTAGAAATATAAGTGAATTACCATAGACTTTGTTTGTGGGTTCCCTCGCACATCCTATGGTCCCGAGGGTATTTGGGTCATTGTTGATCAGTTGACAAATTTAGGGTATTTCATTCCTATTTAGATGTCCTCCAGTGCCAAGAGGTTAGCCTATATCTATGTTAACGAGATAGTCTGTTTGCATGGTGTGCCATTATATAACATTTTAGGTCGGGGTTCAGTGTTCACTTCTATCTTTTGGACAACATTCTAGGAGGAGTTGTGTAATCAGGTGGATCATAGTAAACCTTTTCATTGTCAGACCAATGGCGGTCGGAGCAGACTATTTAGTTTCTCAAAGATATGCTCCTAGCCTAATTATGGATTTTTGAGGTAAGTGGGCTCAGTATTTAGCCTTAACAGAGTTTTCATATAGTAATAGTTACCATTAGAACCTAAAAATAGTGCCTTTTGAAGCTTCATATTATAGGTAATGTTGTTCTTCGATAAGATAGTTTGAGACTTTTGAGATTAGGCCCAGTGGAATTGACTTCCTTTAGGTGTCGTTTGATAAAGTCAGGATAATTTTAGACACATATAGGAAAACTTAGAGTAGGAAGAAGTTTTATGTTAATCGTACAATTCATGGCTTAAGATTTGGAGTTGGTGAAAAGGTATTCCTATGTATATTTCCCATTAAGGTTGTGATAAGGGTTGTGAGGAAATACAAACTTTGCCCTAGATATGTTGGATCCTTTGAAAGTACTTCCGCAGTTGGTGTGGTGGTTTATGAGTTAGCCTTACCCATATATTTTGTTGATGTTTATCAAGTTTTCTATGTTTTTATGTTGCCGAGATTCATTCCTAACTCATCTCTATGCTTTGATGGGACTTCGCTTAGTTGGATGAAAGGTTAACTTTTGTTGAGGGGCACGTGCTCATTTTGGCTAGTGATGTCAGATGGTTTCAAAGTAGAGAGATTCACGTAGCTAAGGTTCAGTGGAGGCACCGCTCATTAGAGAAGGGTACATTAGTGATCAAGAGCAAGAACTGTACCTAATATCCTCACCTATTCGACGCTTATGGTACATCATAGTCTTTTAATTTCGTGGATAGAAGATCTCTTAATGATAGATATTGTAATAACCCTTCAGGTTTTTTTTGTGTTTCAGTTCATTTTGGTGTTTAGAGATCTCCTATAGCTACCCCGAGTCATTTATGACTTCTTAGAACTGACAATTTTGTTACCAGGGAGTTCAATTTATTTTTAGAACCAATCCTATATTTTTGAAGCCTTTGTTAGTTCAAATAAGATACCAGGCAAAAACATCATCCAAAATCTCTGGAATGTTAATTTTGGGTTGGGTTGACCCTTTGTTCGAGTCTCGAGGCTCCCGGAGTAACTTTGAGCTGTTGGTTGACAGATAAGAAAAATAGTAAGTAGGTTCAGGGTCCACTTTTCATCTAAACAACCTTAGATAAATATTTTTACTACGCCATTAAGTCTACAATTGAAATTTATAGGGAAGCATAGTTCGTTTGTGCATACATAATTTTTTATGAATCTTGAGATGTTGGCGTCGAATCAAAAAAAATCTCTAACTGGTGCTTGCTATCTGGTTTGACCGCTAAAGCGGCCCTTTGGGGGCTTTAGCAGAGGGCTCTTTAGTTTTCCACTGGGCACATTAGAAATCCTAGCTCAGCCAATATGTACTACCTTAGCTGCACCTAGGAATTTTAGTGGCTAGAGCTAAAGGAGCCCAAGTGTCACTTTAGCAGACTGTCATGTCAGTAGAATTGCTTTAGAGATTATCTGGGTGCTTTTGAGTTGACCCTAAAGCTAACCATTTTCTGCATTAGCAGCATCTGTGTACCTAGGAAGGTTATAAGCACCCCACTTAGGCCAATTTTCTCTATTCTTCTCCCATTCTCAATAGATCAAAACCCCAAATAGTGTGGAAACATGGGATAGGCATTTGTTTGTGATTTTGGAGCTTGGTTAATGTTTATTTAATCAATTCTTTATCAAATTTGTGGTAAGCTTCTAATATTTTCATGATTTAATTCTCTATTCTTGACTAAGATCCCTAGAATCTCAGCATCTTGATTTTAGCACCATAATAGCTCAAAATTCACACATTTTAAGGGTAAATATTCCTTAATCATAAAGGGATATTCTGTTGGTTTCGAAAGTATGATTTAGTAATTGAGCCCATATTGGATTTTTACTTATTTTTTACTGAAGCATAGTAGAGCAATATTGATATCATTAGTGTGGCACCTTGCAGAAACTTCTTGGGAGTAGAATAAGTGATGTACCAGATTTTTTGAGCTTTTATTTGGCTTCCAGGTAGGCTAGGTTTACCCTCTTCATAAATTTAGCTATGTCGTAGTATGGTTACCATATTATGCTAGATATGAGGTGGTATTTTGTTGTTGGATATATGAATGAGAATATTTGATTAGTTGAACCATTTATGCTCTTTTGGAACCATAAACATGGAGTAATTAACTTAGTTATTCAGGTATTAGCTGAATTGCGCTTCAGGGATCTTACTTAGAATGGTGATGGCTTAGTTACTTAAGCTAGGTGGAATTGCCTTATTCATGTTTTGGGTGAAACCGGTCTTAGATGCTTAAGTTAAAGGAAATTGCCTTGGTTGCTCTTATTTTTGTTGGGGTTGACATAGTTGTTCGTGTTTAGGGAGGATTACTAACTTAGGGCTATTTATGGCTAATTAAATATCTATAAATGAACTAACATACCTTAGTCTAGTCTGCGATAGAATTTGCCTAAAATAGATTTTGAGGATTAGAAGTTGCTGCTCCGGGCCACCATAAGGCAAGACTTGTGTTAGCTTTGTAGACTTATTCGCGTATTCTATATACTTAAATAAATATTCCAACATTTGAGGAGATTGAATATATTTAGTTAGGTTGTGGTTTGATATAAGAAGATTGATAAAAATTTCAGGCCCCAATTATGCTTATAGGTCATGGGTTATTCTTTGGATAAAAGGGAAATTTCTAAAATACCACCATTTAAGAAGATGGAAAAATAATCAATCTATCGCTACGGGTCTCATAACGACTTGTTATGACTCATTACGACTCTTCTCCATGAGTTGTTGTCAATATAGTGTCACCAGACACACACTATTGACCTTACAAGTCATATACCATGGCTCATAATGGGACCTTAAAACTCGTAGGGTCTAGTTATAGTCAACCTAGAAACCATTTGGATATACACTGTACATCCTATGATTTCTACACAATGATCCGCCATAAGTCCTCATGACTCATAGTGAGCCACTTGTACTCAGAGCAGAAGACTTAGCCACACATACTGGTGAGGATACAATTTAGATCCAACGACTCGTCAAGACTCCCTATGACTCATCGGGTAAGTCATAAAGGACATTAAGGATAAAATTTAGAAATTTTCAATCACCAAAAATTTAAGGTGTTACATTCTCTCCCCCTTAGGATTATTCATCCTTAAATGATGGGCCAATGCTTATGTTAGGACAATTTAACACCGCAAAACACTCCCACCCATACCTTTAACAAAGATGTTAAGATCACATACATACCTTAAGCATAATTTTCCAAAATAGGGAATAGGAACGGCTACTCATACTTCATTTCCTCCTCATCTTCCAAAGTATCTTCCACATACTTTCTGTTCCTCCAAAGAATCGTTAGTGAAGCCACGTCATTTGTTTGAAATAGACAGACTGGCCACTCTATGTTCTCCAAAGAAACTTCCTCATAAGACAAGGAATTCAAAATGCCTACACCATTTAGAGTAATAACCAACGAAGGATCACCTATGTACTTTCTCGACATTAATACATGGAAGACCGAATGAATGGATCTCAAACTAGAAGAAAATTACAATTCATATGCAACATTGTCAAACCTCTTCAAAACCAAATACAGACTAACATAATGAGGGATGAGCTTCCTCTTCTTCCAAAATTGTATCACACTCTTCATGGCAGGCTCATTTAAGAACACCGAGTCACCAACATTAAATTCCAACTACCTATATCTCATATCCTCGTGACTATCCCAAATCAAATTCACCTTCTCCATAGCTTGGTCAAGGAAATTAGGGCCAAATAATTTATTTTCACCAACCTCAAACCCCCTAATAAGAGACCAACACGTCCTACCATACAAGGCCGAAAATGAAGTAATACCATTGCTAGTGTTATAATTGTAGTTATATGAAATCATTATGATAGGTATGTGGTTAACCCAACTACTATAGAAATCATATACACAAGTCCAAAGCATATCTCCAAGGCTTAAATTATCCTTTCTACTTGCCCATCCATCTGCTAGTGGAAAGTGGTACTAAGGGTCACCATAGTACCTAAACCTCGCATGAACAACCTCTAAAAGTGAGATGACAACTGGGTACAACAATAATAAATTATAGAATCTAGAGCACCATGTAACCTCCTGATATCATTGATATATAACTTCGCATAGTTCTTAATAGATAAATTAGTCCTCACAAGAAAGAAATAAGTGGACTTTGTCATCCTATCCCCGATTACCCAAATAAAATAAAGTTGATGGCGAGAGGATCAGTAAACAAATCCATACTAATTATTTCACATTTCAACAATGGTAAGTCAATCTCTTAACTCAACCCACAGAGCATCAAGTGCTCTACCTTCACTTACTAACATGCGATACGCTTAGCCACAAAATTTGCCAAATCCTGCATCATATTATTCCACTAATAAATCACCTTAAGATCATGATGCACATTCATCAAAATAGGATGAACTATGTAACACGACTCATGAGCTTTGGCCAAAATTCTTCATTGTAACTCATCAACATTGGGAACACATAACGTTCCTTGGTACCTCAAGATACCATCACCACCAATCTTGAAATTTATAACTTTTTGCCTACCTATATCCTCCTTGATTTCTGTCAAGATAGGGTCAAACATCCAAGAGATGACTTCTCCATCTCTTGAACAATGATACCACCATTCTCGAAATCCAAGAGGAAGAATCGAAGATGAACCACATGGTGAATGTCCTTCGCTAAATCCACTTTTCATTGTACACAAGAGATAATCTCCTCATAAATAACCTGCGAAGAGCATCAGAAACCACATTAAACATGGGTGATAGTTGAGATTTATGTCATAATCCATTAGTAACTCAAGCCACCTCCTTTACTTGAGATTTAGCTCCTTTTGAGTAAACATGTATTGGAAACTGTTATGATTAGAACAAATATCAACATGGAACCCATACAAATAATGTCACCAGCTCTTTAATCCAAACACCACAACTTACAATTCCAAATAATAAGTCAAAGAGTTCTCTGCATTAACATAACTGTCTAGAAGCATGTGCAACAATTTTTCCATGATACTTCAATACATAACTAAGTCCCACTTAAGATATATTACAATAGACAATAAAACCATCAGTATCCTCAGATAGAGTCAAGACCGGAGCTAAAATCAATTTATTCATCAACTTTATAAAACTACTCTCACAAGCATTAGACCATAAGAACATCACTTTCTTCTGAATCAACATAGCCAATGGTCATAACATATAACCAAAACTCATACTTGGGTAACTTCACATACAACCACTGAAATTTAAAAGTTTACAACAGAAGGAAATGGTGATCGACATGATCCTTCTCACTATGAAAATACACCAAAATATCATCAATAAACACAATCATGAATAAATCCAAGATCTGACGGAATACGTGGTTCATATGATACATAAATATTCCTGGGAATTAGTCAAACCCAATGACATCATAATAAACTAAAAATAACCATACTAAGTTTTAATAATAGTTTTAGGGATATCCACGTCCCTAGTGTTCTACTGGTGGAAACCCAATGAAAGATCAATATTGGAAAAGTACTTAGCACCAAGAAGCTTATCAAGGAGATAATCAATCCTAGGAAATGGATACTTATTCTTCACAGTTACCTTAATCAACTAGCGCTAATCTATGTATATTCAAAGGGACCAAACCTTCTTACACACGAAGCGGATTGGAGCATCCCAAGGAGAAACACTAGGATGAATAAAACGCATATCTACAAGATATTTCAACTGTTCCATCAGTTTATTCTACTCATCTGGAGCCATTCTACAATTAGGGCTAGTAACATGATGTGTTTACAAAGAAGATCAATCCCAAAATAAAATTCTCTATCAAGAGGAATACCTGAAAGACAAACAGGTAAAAACATATGGAATTCATCGACCATAGGGACAACTTACAAGGAATGACCTTCAGATCTAGATTTCTTAAAATGCACTATGTGTTAGAGGTACCCCTTATAAGTCATTTTCTGGCTAAAAGATAAGAGATTAAACTTATTTTACGCACAGTGAAACTACCTCCCCACTCGATCATCGACTCATTAGGAAAGTGGAAAATGACCTTTCGAGTTTGACAATCAAGATATGCATAGGACGAATGAAACCAATCCATTACCAAAATCATATCAAAGTCTAACATGTCCAGTTCTATCAAATCCATAAACGTCTCCTTATCACAAATAAACATCACACAACCCCTAGAGATCTTCCTAGCCATAATGGATTCAGCTTTCAAGGTAGACATACAAATGCGATTCAAAATACACTTAGGACTAAAACAAAAATAAATAGTCATATCAAGGGTCATATATGAGAGGGTTGACATGGGATTAAGTAGACAATATATATTGCAAGAGAAAAGTTTGAACATACTAGTAACAACATCAGGGGATGCCTAAGAATCTAGGAGGGTGGCAAGAGCATACAGATGATGCCAACCAGTACTGGAGCCAGAATCAGAAGTAGCATCTTTTGGTGCAGGAGATGACAAAGTAGGAACAAGGATCTTATTTTCCCCAGAAGGACAATCACTCTGGATATGACAAATTTGATCATATTTAAAAAACTTCTTCCTTCCCTCAGCTTAAACACCATAATACACCTGACTATAAAATCTACAAGAGGGATATAATAGAGCTAACTCACCCCTACTAGCCTATTTCTTGGTACCCTGTACCCTGGGACCAACACATTGTAAAAATAATGATCATCAAAAATATTTGGATAAGGAGCACTAGCCATAGAGTTGGAACAAAATTACCCCACTGCTTTTATTTCTATTTTTACCATCTCTACGAATCTACTGCTAACCTCTACCCTAATCTTAGTATCAAAACTTCTTATTCTGTCTTTTACTAATCTTCACTTGCTTTATCATTTTATCTTTCACTTGTTACATATATAGAACAAGTCTAAAGATGTCCATATACTAGTTAAACAAGGCAACCTTTATCTCAAAAATTAAATAATGGGAAAACCCGATAGCAAATTTCCTCATTCTAGCCTTTTTGCCAGACTCTAACTCCAGAGCATAACACGATAGATAATGAAGGAACACTTCTTTACTATCATTCTGCCTTGCTTCAATTTCATGAATTCCTCAGTCTTTGCCTTCCTTAACTCTTAAGGAAAAAAGCAATAAAGAAAAGCACTAGAGAAGTCATCCTACAAGGTAGACTCAATATTATCGCCCATAGCCTGGTCCCATTCCTCATACCACTGATACACCATATCCTTCAATTAATAAAAAGTGAACTCCACACACTCCATATCATACCATACATCAAATTAAAAATCTTTTCTATCTTATTAATAAAATTTCAATGATCTTCCTAAACTTTAGAACTAAAAAAACATAAAAGACTCAACCTTATAAATTATCTAACTCTAGCAGCCTTAAAAGATCGAGAAATAGAAGCAACATGCTTAATCTGAGAGGCAACCACTAGGTTATCAAATAGATCAACTATCAAAACACAATATTAGACATATTAGCTTGAGGTGTTCGAGGAGGAATAAAGGGAACTGGTGGAACACCACTAAGGAAATTAGAAGCAGCGACCCTAAACCAGGTCATAACTCCTTAAGTAGGATGAGCTTCATCCAAATTATCCTCAGTCGAGACAAAAGAGTTTCCATGAGCATCAAGTCTTTTGGGTAGCATGATCTAAAAAGTTAACATATAGGGATTAGAGAAGATTTTAAGATTGAACTAGCATAACAAGGAACAGAAAAATTCCAAACTGCCTCATAGCCTCTACCTTAAAGTGTGGCATGCTATACACCCATAAAAGAGACTCTATTTTACACTACTTTATGGATACATAATGACACCAAAACTAGGCTTTTATAAAAAAATTTTCACGACCTGAACCACGGTCTGGCCGTGATCAGTTTCTCTTATCCATCAAGAATTGAATACCATTCCTACACCTACACAAAAAAACACAATATTCCCCATATTAAATGACTTTCAAACATATAGCAAGATACAATAAGGAGATCTCAAGAAATTTAAAACATGTCTATAACAGCTAAATGGTAACTAACCCAACACAACAAACCAGCATCACCTCCCAAGTCCACAATAATCTAACAAAGATTTCTAATAAAAAACAAAATCAATAGATCATTGGGATATGCCCCCGACTCTTATAATGACAATGAAAATATTAATAATAATGTTCGCTCATAATTCTAGTCAATGAAAGGAACTAATAAAATGATTAAGTCTTTTGCATAGTAGAAGCTCACTACTTCACCATAACAAATTGACAAACATAGCTGATCCACCCAATAATGCACAGAAAAAGTAGAAGTATCTTCGGTACTTACATCGTATGGGGATATAACATCTGGAGATAGTTAGTTAGTTGAGCACTAGTTTGTAACTCAGGTGTAAGGGATAATATATTTCCATGGGTAGTATTTTAAACCAGTTCAAAATCTAAAGAACATAATTTTATGCAAATAAATGTGTACATAGTATTCGATGTTAGGGTAGGGAATAGGCTTATAATAAAACACTAAAATCTTAGCCTAGGTTATTTAGCTCAATTGTCATAACATAAGAAGTAAGCCATAGGTTATATAGGCCTAGCTATCCCCCAACTATATGGGCCCAATGCATATAGCTACAAAAACCAAAGAATACAACTTTGCATGATGGGGGACTCAAACCTCCCGGCAAACCCAGGTAATTGGAGCAACCAATAATATAATGTAATATGGGGGACTAGAACCTTTCAATCTTGAGATAATAATAAAGTGTGACTCAAACTACCCGGTTAAGTAGGCCTCCGCATCTGTATAATTCCTTGAGTCTTTACCCTGGATGCTACACAGTGCTCATAATCTCGAAGAACCACAAGCTAACCCATGACTTGTACCTACTGTAATAACTAAATAATAAAAATAGTTAAATATATGGAAATTTGGCTGAAAATATATCATAAGGTACAACACTAAAATAAATTTGATTGTGGTATAATAATACCAAAACTGATATAACTATCTTAAAATAATCTAGTGTAAAAAGCCTCTAAACTATTTGAAATGTGGAGTTTAAAGGAAAGTCCTCAACTAACTCTGACTACTAAAATAAACTAAAATATTAAAATAATAATCTTGTCCTCAAACTATAAGGACTCACCTCTAACTCTAACTACTGAAGATCTGAACTGCTAAGGGTGCTCAGGAGCCCGTGTATCTAAACCTATGATATAAAACATGATAGCGCAAGAGAAAAATATGTGTCAGTACTTTGAATGTACTAGTATACTACGTAAGGTAGGATAAAATACATTGGTTCATATGCATGAATAATACTGACTGAATGACATGATTATAACTGGATAAGAGTACATGTATGAATATGTAACTATAACTTAGATTGTGATAACACTGAATACTGATTAACCACTGTATTAGTCTACGATACTGAATTACTGATAACTGAATGACTATATTTGACAGTTCTAACTCTGTGGAACTATATTGTGTTCCATATTGAGCTTAGTGATTGTGTCTGACAATCTTGAATCTATAGAACTGAACTGAGTTCTATACTTAGACTTAATCTAAAACTGAGACTACAAAAGGCAATAATCTAACCAACATACACCTTTCTACATAGATTAAGGTCTAACCTATAACCCTAGTTAGAAGGGTGTTAATATTTTTACATATGTAAAGACAAGTTGTGAGTTAACCCTCTGTGACAGGAAGTTTTTTGGTCAACCCTTGCTAGTAGAAAAACTAGAATAAGATATATCAATCCATATAATATTTCGCAGGAAGATATCTCAACATACGCTGGCTACATATTTCTGTAATGCAGGGATTGCTACTAAGGGTCAAACACTCTGCTGGCAGGAATTCCCCCATCCCTAAGTTAACTCAGTGTTGAATCTTACTCCCATCTGAATAGATACTGAACTAATTTCCTTGTTCATACTAGGCTTGACTTGACTGTTACTAGTTATATTATCTAACTGAACTAAACTGAGTTCATACTATTCTATTGACTGACAGAATACTACCAAATTCTATTAACTGACTGAATTTACTGAGGTCTGAAGTGAATACTGAATTGGACTGGACTGATACAAAGTCTATTGAGTTTTGCTAAGTCTTGTAACTAGCTGACAGTACTAGTAATCATGACATACTGAGATTATTCTATATCTGACACTGGTTTTAGGTAAACAACTAAATTGATGGGTATTAAATACCCCCAAACTCAATTTAATTAAAAGTAAAGCATCACATGATCTTGCATAACATAAAATGAACACTTGTTCATAATATATATATAGAGACATTCTATCAAACACTTGCATGGTATAACTTGCACATAAGCTAGCATGACATGATTTCTTCCCCTTATTAGTTTACATGAACAATTCATCAAGCACTTGGTAAGCATAATATATGCACATAATAAGAGGGCATCATGATTCACTTCTAATTTCAAAATTGTAAGAGGTTTAACACGGATTCATATGAATCTACACACATAATAACCAATTCCACATGAAATGTATAATAAATCATGACATAGAAATATCATTCAAATAATAATCCTGAATACACTTTAATTCCAATCAAGGAATTCATAAATTCCAACTACTTGATGTTTAAAAGAGTTTATTGGACTCCAAGGGTTGGAGCAATCATTGGATAAACATTTCACATACCATAGTTGGCAAATTCTTGAAGAATAATGGTGGAAACCTTAAGTCTTGGATTTTAAATGTGATGAACTAGGGTTTGTTCTTGACAAATTCTAGAGAGAATGAGTATATTTTAGCTCTTGGATGGCTTAATCGTATGTTTTGGGGAATGATATATAGTGGAAAAAGACATATTTACCCCTATGGATGCAGGTTTAAAAGATTGAAAGTTAAATCATCGACGAATAGGACAACGCGCTGTATCATTGGCATCGATGTGATGAACAACGCACCACGTTCAGTTAATATTGGTTCACTCAAAATTTCCTTTAGAATCCAAGGAAAATATTGATCGACACGATGGCCGACGCTCTACGCCAAGATCGCATTGATACACTGTTTTGGCTTCCTAACATAGTTCTAACGAGGTCTAAAAAATATAAAACTTGTCCAGGAACACCTACTGATATTCCTGATTATGAATCAACCTAAAGATTAACATTTTAAGGTCATAGAGGTCATGAAATATCATTGACAACTTATGAAGGCCAAAATAATACTATGTCTGAATACATAGCTAGAATTTTCTAAGTCTGGGACCCCTTAGCAAGATTTTACGGACTGAATTACGCTTAGGATTTTACGGGGTCATATAGTCGGCAACTGTAATTTTTTATGATGGTACCTTGGGACCTCCACTTTCATGACCCAACTATAAAACCCTTATTAAATTCTAATTAAATAATTCAACACACATTTCTATTTACTGAACCATGATACATATTTGTGCATGCACTGTTGATATCGTCATACCAACTACACTTGCAACATAACATCAACATGCCAAAACAATTATTGCTATTTAGGAAAATTCACAAACTTTTTGGATCAATTATGCATTAGCTTGGTAAACTAAAAACACCCATAAGTTAAATTCCAAATCATCATGCTACATTAACTCTTAAGATTATGAAATAGTTCAAGAGAAATTCAATATGCATAATTTTCATATTCAAAAAAAAATTCATAATAAGGGTTGAGGTCATAACTTGTACAGTTATCGTTTTTCACAAAATTTTGCAGATTCACAAACCTTTAGTTTATTCACCATACCCATGCATCAAATTTGATTTAAAACCACTATTTAAACATATCTAATGCATATAAAAACATGAAATATCACATAAACAACAATCATTCAAAACCCTCAACTAATGTTCAAAACCAATATCAAAACTGTACAAAAAATACTTTAAACCATATGTTTTTATCAAAGTAATATTTTTGGAAGAGTAACATGCCTTTGATGCCCAAGATTATGGAAAGAATTCAACCTTGAATCTCTACTTGACCAACTTCTTAAAAACCCTAAGTATGGATTCTTAAAAGACTTGAGAGAGAAGAAAGAGTGTTTAGAGTGTGTTATCAATGAAAACAAGGCATCATGTTTATAGGTCGTTGGTTATTATTCTGATAAGAGGAAAATGTCTAAAATACTGCTATATAAAAATCTACAAAAATAAATTATCCATCGTTATAGGTATCATAACGACTCATTATGACTCATTACAACTCATCTCCACCATTCATTATTAAGGAAGTATCACCAAGCACACACATTGTTGACCTTACGGCTTGTACAAAATGGCTCTTAATGGGAACTTATGAATCATAGGATCTAGTCGTAGTCAATAATAAATGAATTTGGGTATATAGTGGACATTTTACAATCTACACATAATGACCCATAATGGGTGCTCATGACTCGTAATGAGCCACTCATACTCAAAGAAGAAGAATCAGCCATACACACTTGTTTGGCTATAATTTAAGTCCAATTAATCATCATGACTCCCTACGACTCATAGGGTATGTCATAGATTAAAAATCAAGGACCAAAAATATTAAATTTTCAAGGACCAAAAACTTTGGCGTTACAACTGATTATTGTGTCTGATACTACCCTAGGACATCATTACTAAGAAAAAAATAAAAAAAAATTATTTTAAATATAGAAAACAGATGATTTTATTACCAAGGTAGAGCTAGGATTATATTATTTAGGCTTCTAATTTTGAATATTAATTTAGGGTTCTCATAGCCAGGTATGTGGTATTTAATAAATGAAGACCCAAAGATAACCTAATTCTCTAGTTCAGTTCCTTCTCCACAATTTTGGGTTTATATATGTCATCAAATTCCTTGATATCTCAGCCCCTTGGTGTTATTGAGTTCTAATCCATCCTTTATCATGAATTTTAGTTTTATTACATGTCCGTTATCACAAACCCTAGTAAAATTGTCAAATCCATAAGTTTGGACTTGAGGTATTAAATTCATGAAAATCAATTAACTTATGAAATTGTCATAATAGTTTCATTCATCAGATGGTGGCTTATATGAAATTGATTACCTACGATTTCAAGGATATATTTATGATTATAAAATCCTCTAGCTTACATATTTGTCATGCTTTTAGACAATGCATTTATTATTAGTCTTTAGATTATTATTACCACAGAGCATTACAATTGTCAGTGTCATTAAGTTGGGAGTAGTACCTAGTATCGAGTAGAATTAGGGATGAATTCTTACACATCATAAGGCTAAGACCTTTAATAGAATTTTTTATGTCCTTGAACTTTGATGAAATCATTGATTCTATGGGGTCACCTATCAGACTTTTCTAATAGCATAGTCCTTTTGGATATTATTTTAGTGGATACACATCAGTCGGTGTTCACTCCCTTGGAAAGGTATTGAATACATTGCTATTTAAGGTCATAGGTTCAACCCTAGTTAGCTCAAATTTGGGCATGTAGATTATTAGTATCTTCTAAAGTCCACAATCAACTGTTTAGATACAACTTGCATGACCTTGTATTAAGTAATTCAATTTATTATTCAACAAATGTTCATTACTTTGTCAGGCATTGGTTTATCATGTTACATTCATCATTTTCAGACTCTATCTATTATTTTTTTCTCACATACTTACTTTTAATGTAATAATCACATACTTACTTTGTGATTCATTGTCTTATAATATAGGTTTTGACACTCAACGACTAGATCATGCTTAGTAGGATCCCATACCACATCAATAATAGCACTTGGTTAGATCTTATAATTCAAAGGCTAATAGCAATATTTTACTTCTATTTTTAAACAATTAGAGTTAGCTGGGAGCTTGTCCGAGCAAATCATCTTAGTAAAGTCTTTCGGAAACACAGATAGATATTTAACTTATGGTTTTTAGCTCAGTTATTATTGTTCGTTTTCTTTTGATTATTATTAAATCATTCACTTATCTTTCGTGCATTGTTTCTACATTAATTATTTTTAGTATTCTCTGTGTCATGCCAGGCCATGGGTATGCTTAGTGTCACTTGTACCTCTAAGCATCATGTTGTGACTAGGGGGTAGTCTCAGGTTCAAAGACATATGGTAGATGCCTTCGAGATAAATATGCTACAAACTTGCGTTAATTATGGGGATGAAAAATGTTCTTGTAAAGTGGCCTACTAATTGAGGAGTTGAGTGATGTGATTAATGAACCTCCATTTAATGATTTTAATGATAAAGTTGATCACGTAGTTTGTCATGTTTAATATTTACTTTAGATTTAACCTAGTTGTTGATTCCATTTCTTATTATTTTCATGAGGATATTAAGGTGGAGTATGAAATTTGGGATAATCTCTTATTCAATGATGACATGACTAATATGAATGATGAAAATAGTAGTGTGTCTTATAATTATTGAAGTATAACAATTTTTAAGGTATTATTTAAAACTCAACTATCATTTGATGACACACTTTTCATTGGTAGTAATATCTTCTTGAAAAATGTGGTATGTTTATCGGAATAGAAGGTGTTAAAATGAAACCTGGTGAAAGTGATATTACTATCCCTTCATCTTTATGTGTTCCCATTCTTGGTCAAGGACTTAATGTCTTGCAACCAATGAGTGAACCTTCACATGAGAATACATTAGATAAAGTTTATTTTTGTGACACCTTTCTGTATTATGTGTTAGCATATGATCATACTCATGGTTGTAAGTCGAATTTGTTATGTAAATCTAAGAGTATCAGTGGAGCATATAGGGGTTTTCTTAATCCATTTTCTTTGAATATATATCCATTTGACCTCTATAATGAAATTGAATATGACATTTATGATATGGTGCTTGATAAAGATGACAAGTGAGTTGTGATTTGTATGTGTCCATGGATATTTAAGACTCCTTGTTACCTTGATAGGGTTAGATAATTTAAAGTACCCAATGTGACTCTTAGGAGTATGCTTAATATCATGAAAAGAAGGAACACAACTATTTAGATAGACCATTGGTTTTTGATTGAATTAGTTTTGACTAATTTATCAACACCACTAGTGGAGTGACTCAATTTGCGAAGTCACTTCCTATGGGATGTTCACTATAAAGGAAGGGTAATGTGACTAATACTTCTCACTTGTACCATAGTTTTGGCATATGACGATCGTTGTCAATATAATAACCTAACTTGAGCTGGGGTCATATCCATAAGGAATGTAACTAGTATTCGAGTCTTATGCGTGTTGAAAGCGACTAAGGATTTACCCACAATGTAAAATTAAAGAAATACATAATTTCAAATTGGGGTTATGGTTTAAAAGGTTGTTAAGACAAAATTCAAGTGACCAACCAATTTAAAGCAACAATCATAGACAAGATTCCAGTATGAGAATAGTCTACAGATTATGTTCTACTAGGGAAAAAAGTACATGGGTACATGTGAGTCACATTAAAATTCTAGTCCAGGAATATGTGGTTTGGCTAGGTATGGGGCTTTGGTATTAGTCTTTCAACCAAACACCGAAAATATCACCCATTGACTCTTTCGAATACCACAAAGGTGTGTCAAAGATATCAACCCAAAATATTAATTAGGCATCTTTATTTCTAGAAAGATACCCAAGGCTATAGTAAATTCATAATCCATTTTTATTTCTCAGATAATGTATAAGAATTGGCTAAGCGTCTAATTCATTGTTCACTAATACTTGTCACCTATATCCCCCTTTCTAGGCTAATATGGGATTTAGAAAAATTAGGCCTTTCACCCATAATTTCTATTAGAAATTAAGTTTTAGTAAATTCCCATATCATCAACTAAGAATTTGAATTGAACAATCTAAACCCACACATATTTACACCTTATTAAAACTTAATCCTGCACTTTCTAAGGGTACAACTGAGGTAAAATCACTAATGCACTTTTTTAGTACAAAAACATTGAAGATTAGATGAACTGTTCCTAAGTCTGTAAGAAAATCTAACACATAGTGTAATTTGGCAAAATGGTCTGCAATATCATAAGGACAAAAAATGAGGGGACTAAGATTTCCTTGATTCCTAATTAACCTCGTCTAACTTAATAGCTGAAACTTTTAAGGAGACAAAATCACTAACAAAAGACTCAAGCTTACTTCTCCTCATATTTTATATGAATTGTAATGATTTTGAGCCATTATCAGCATTTATCTAATTAGCTCAATTTTCTCCATAGCCTTATGGACTGAGTTTTGTCCTATTAATGTAGCTTCATGAACCTCAAACCAACCAATAGGAGATCTAAAACTCTTTCTCAAAAGGGACTCAAATTAGGCCATTAGAATAAGTGATAGATACATGTTATTATAAGCAAACTCAATCAAAGGAAAATATGTATCTAAACTATCCTTAATGTTGATAACAATGGATCTTAATATGTTCTTTATAGTTTGAAAAGTACTTTATATCTAACCATTTGTTGGTAATTTAAAATTTGTACTAAGATGAACTTTAGGTACCAAAACCCTTATGAAATGCATCCTAGAAAAACAAAGTAAACTGAATGCCTCTACATGAAATGATAAAGAAAAGGGCCGCATAAAATTTCACTAACTCCTTAAGTTAGAGTTTAGCACAGTCGTTGATTCAATCTAATATATTGACTAGTAAAGAATTGGCCAACTTAGTCATTCTATCCTTAATAATCCAAATGGAATCATGTTGTTCACAAGTTTTAGGAATTCATATGTTGATGTCCATATTACCTACCTCTCCCTTTAAAGTATGTCTCTAGTGCTCAACCTTAACCTGTTTGTAATTTAGACACTTAGCCATAAATTTGGTAATGTTCTTTATCGTACCATTCCACCAATAGATTTCATATAAATCATGTTACATCATAGTGGATCCTAAGTAAATAGAATACTAAGAATCATATGCCTTTTCTGGCATCCGCTATCTCAATTCATCTATATTTGAAACATATAGTCAGCCTTGATAGTAAAGAACAACATCTCCTCTTTGGGAGAAACCTCATATTTCTATTCTAGACCATTGCTTTCTATCTAGGAAGAGTAGAATCATAATACTTATTTTCTTTAACATAAGCTGCTAAAGGGGATTCTAAACCATTTTGGACCAAAATGGGACCTTTAGCTAAAACTACAATCTGAACTCCCAATCTGGACAATCTATGAACCTCATGTGCTATTTATTTCTTCTCATCCACTACACATGCAATACTTTCCATAGACAATATGATAAGAGCCTCGACGACCACATTAGCTTTACTCACATTGTATAAAACAGTCATATCATAATCCTTCAATAACTCCAGACATCTCCTTTAATGGAGATTTAGATCATTTTAACTAAACGCATACTAAAGATTCTTGTGATAGGTGAACACATCAACATAAACTCAATTGAGGTAATTCCTCTAACTTTAATGGCAAAAAAAATTTTTGACGAGAAAAGATCATGAGTCAGGTAGCTCTTCTCATAAGGCTTGTGCTTTCTAAAGTCATATACTATAACCATTTCCACTATATCAATCCATAACAAAGTCCATCCCTAAAATAATCATAGTAGACCACAAAACCATCTGAGACCTCAAGTAAGGTTAAAATTAGAGTGATGGTGAGTAAAATATACAACTCCTAAAAACACATCTTACAAGAATTGGACCACTAGAATTTCACTTTTTTGAGTAAGCCTGGACATAAGATAAGCAATAGGGGAAAATAACTCAACAAACTATATGTGCCAGCTAAGTCTAACAAACTCCTGATATTTATTAGAGAAATGGGTCTAAGTCAATTTTTTACTACTTTGATCTTTTGAGGATCAACCTGAATTCCTTCTAAAGAAATAATATGACTAATGATTGTTAGTAATTTTAATCAGCATACATAATTACTAATGTTGGAAAATAGTTGGCGATCCTTTAGAGTCTGCTAGATGATCGTAGAATGATTTGCATGATCATTCTCACTCTGAAAATAAAAAAAGGATGCCATCTATAAAGACTATAAAATACATGTCGAAGTACTACCTGAATACCCTATTAATTATTTCTATAAAAGTTGAAATAGCATTCATTAAAACAAAAGTCATAATAACAAAATTAAATTAATCATACCGAAATCTATTGGCTATTTTTTGTATGTCACATTTGTTGACTCTTATCTGATGATAGCCTGATACGAATTAGAAACAATATTTACCCTGAAGTTGGTAAAAAAAATTCATTATTTCTAAGAATGGGATACTTATTTTTTATTATGACCTTGTTAAATTGATTGTAGTTGATCTATAATCTAATAGATCAATCTTTCTTGTGTATGAAAAGAATTATAGCACACCATAGAGAGGAGTCAGGCCTAATAAAATCCTTATCTAGGTGGTTTTTTTCTTCAACACTTAATGGTTGGCTGAAGGCATTACATAGTGTGGAATTGAACTAGGGTGGGTAACAAGAAGGAGATCTATTTCAAAAGATAAATTTCTATTTGGGAGAAACTTTAAGTAGAAATTTTGGAAACACTTCTGGAAACTAATATAAGATAAAAACATACCCAAGAGTTAGGGCTATTGCTTTTTAATCCTTAATCCATAAAATATTATAGATGCACCCATTGGAGATAAACTTTATAACCTTATTCTAAGAGAATAATCAACCTATAGGCACTAAGGTACTACAATTTAACTATATCATTGGTTTATTTTGAAACTAGAATTGGAATACACTCTTCCAAGAGTCAATAAGGGCATAGTAAGATTGTAGACAATCCATTGTAAGAATGACATAAAAATCTACTATGACTAGCTACATGAGATCAATTGAGGTAACTTTCTAGGAAATTATAATTAAGGAATTTTATTTATCCATCTAGCTATGACTGAGTCACCAAATAGGGTAGAAAATATTAAAGATTCTAAAATAATTTTGATACTAACACCACTGTGCATTGCTGAAACATCATAAATTTTGGTCCTCAAAAATTTTTTAAGATTTTGGCTTACTACCTATAATACGACTGGAACCCCTAAGTCATAGGGTGTCTTTATTACTTGTTGGGATATGCGAAGAGTCATTATGTGAAATGGTAGGGTTTCCAATGAAGTCCCAAATTTTTTTCTATGTTGACTACTATTGGACTCTACAAGTCGTAGGGTCAAATTATGATTCGTTACATTGATTCGTAAGGATGATAGTATTGGGTGCCATTGAAATACAACCTTTTTTATGAATCATGATGATGAGTCGTAATGAGAGGTTACGAGTCAAGGTTTTGAATCATAATCAAAGGCAACACTTTTTTAGCTTTTAATTTGAAGGCACTTTGGGAATTTCCCTCTTTAACCCCTTTGAACCCAACACTAATATTCTTTCTTGGGACTTCAATATCACATCACTCCTAATAAAACAATCCGAAACTCTCTCTCAAATTCTTTGCTCAAGTTAAGGCTTGGGTTTCTAAAGATTGATTAATTAGGGCTCTCAACGGTAGTTTTACTCCATACATCTTACTATTTCAGGAATGTTACTTTTCCTTCATTGTTAATATTAACAAAGCATATGATTTAAAGTAGTGTTCATAAGATTATTATTTTGGTTTTGAAAGAAAGCCTTGGTGTTTTAAATGTTAGGAATTGATCAATTTTTCTTATTAGTTAGATATATGATATTCATGCTTTTAATATGACTTTGTACTTATGGGTGTAGGGGTATGGTGAATCAACTAGGAAATTGTGTTTTTCCCAAACTTGTGACTTTTGAAGTGGTGATGACCCCAACCCCATATGAGAAATTGGTTTTAGTTAAGAGAACTACACGAATTTGTAAAATTGAACTAATCTTGTACTATTACATGATATAAGTAAGTATTTGAAATAAAGTGGTGTGATTTAATGAACAAAGGGAGTTGTTCTCCCTAAGTTAATGGAAACTGTATTGGCTTGATGTGTAACCTTGTAAGTAAATTTAGTACGATGAAACCCAGAATGTATGCCTAAATGTGTGTTGTGGTTCATTAAATATGAATGTGTGATAATTGTTTTAATTAGGCTATAATAAGGGTTGAGTCATAAAAGTGGAGGTTTGAGTGACCTATACTAAAAACCACATTTCTCGACACAATTATCAAAGTGACTAGAGAGGTTTGAGACCCCTTTATTATTATTATTTCATGATTAGGCATGTTCAAGTCCCCTATAAATCATTATAAGCCTGGGTTCATAAGTCATCTTGGTATATGTTGGAGGTTTTGAGTCCCCTATATGCATATATATGATATTATCCTCCAGTTTGTGTGGCTAAACACACTGGGGCTCAACCAAAGGGTGATTTATGGGGCTCATATATCCCCTAGATAATATTATATTATGTTTGAGTTACATAATCCAAGATAAATATCTGAAAATCATGTGAAGCCATGTTCCCTATCTCGCCATATGATATATATATATATATATATATATATATATATATATACTTATATACATGCATTTGATTATCTGCATATAATTAACTTTTGATCATATCATTATGTTATCCTTATCCCCAAGTTTCATGATAGTCTTTACCCCACTGTCTTTAAATTTTTTATCCCCATGTGATGGAAGAATTGGACATACTCCTACGTAGTTACTTGGATTCAAGATAAGATAGAAAGTTAGATTGAAATGGTGAGATTCCATACTTTGGAGGACTCAATTCCATGTTATGGATTTCTTTATGAAAGTACTCTTGCTTTGGATCTGTTTTTTATGTTTTGCTCTAGTTGGGGGAACGTACTGATCGGTTATTCTTTGGTTTAATTAGAGTCTTTATCACACTACAATTGGGATGGTCGGTGTTGGTATTTTTATTACTAATGGAATTGACACTAGTATCAGTTCATTTTTGTTATGGACTTACCTAAATGTCCTTAAATTCATACCCTCTTATCTTGTTATGTGTTAAAAATTCAGCCAACCATGGGGTGTGGTGTGTTTGGTTTTTTTAGGTACTGCGGTGATCTTTGGTCCACGCGTAACATATAATACATGTCATAGCCAGGCCATAGTTCAGGTCATTACAAAATTTGTATCGAAGCCTAGTTTATGTGTCATTGGGAGACCAATAAAGTCATGTCGATTAGAGACTCTTTTATTGGTTTGTATCATGCCACACATATAATGGTAAGACTACGAGATATTTAGGAAGGATTCCCTTCCTTGTTGTTCTGCTTCAAGACAATGAATATAAGTTCTTGAGTCTCTAAAATTCCCGTATGTTTGTTTTCCAAATCATTCCTACCAAATGATTTAAAGTTTATGGAATCTCCTTTTACGGATAACGTTGATAGGAAAAACCCTGCTCATGGGGTACAAACCCATTCTAGGGGTCCTATTCCTAATTGCCCTCCTTGAGTTTGATTGCTCCCCTATAGTCCTCCTCAAGTTCATCAGGCTGATGTCTCGAATGCAGAATTTAATTAGTCCATTCACATTGTTTCTCAATTGGTAGCTTCTCAGTTTGAGTGTATAGCTTCCATTACTCCATCTTTTATTAACACATGGGTTGGCTAGTTTATTAGGTTAAGCCCTCCTTTGTTCACTGGCCTTAAGTTTGAAGATGATCATTAAGGTTTTACTGATTAGATGAAGAAGTTCTATCGGGTTATGCATGCTACTAATATGGAGGGTGCAGAATTCGTTGCCTATCAATTGAAGGATGTTGTATACAAATAGTATGATGCATAGGAACAATATAAGGGAGATTATGTTGAATCCACACGGTGGTATTATTTCTCTAGAGCTTTATTAGATAGCTTCTCTCCTAAGGAGTTGGTTGAGGCTAAAGCAGAAGAGATTGTTAATATATAGCAAGGTAGGATGACAGTCAAGGAGTAAGCCCTAAAATTCCATCAGATGTCTCGATATATTGTTGAGTTAGTCTCTAGCATGAATTCTAGAATGGGGTAACTCAATTCTAGATTGTCCCCTGACTTTATTATGGAAAGTATTGGTACATTTTTGAGTAAGGAAATGGATATCTCCAAATTAGTTGTGTATATACAGAAAGTCGAGGAATTGAAGAAAAAGCAGGCTACAAGAGGCGAGAGACAGAATAAGAAGTTTAAGTTTTTTTATCGGGGGGGAAGTCAGTAACAGGGTGGTGGAGATGGTGGAATATGGTTTAAGAAAAAGTTGGGGTGTTTTAGTTCCCACTCTACGGCTAGTGTGACATGACCCAAATTGGGGCCTTGTTGTAAAGGGTAATATCAAGACTCACCGGGAATGGATACCACCACAACACCTAACCAAACCAACCAACATATACCCTGAGTCAGATGAACTCAAGACATATAACAAGCTAAAGTATTAATAATATGGTGACTTTGGGATAAGACTATATTCGAGGACAACCCAATAAACTTGATCCACCCAATAATGAAACCAACCAATAACCAAGCCAAAACAATAAGTAAAAACCAAGATAATAACCTAATATCTCTCTATATATATCATATCCTATCCATAACTTAACCAAGTCCACAGTTGTCCATACGTAGCCTCTTGATCAAACCAAAGAGTACCTAGTAAGGACACGTCCCTAAAATAGCCATAAACCAAGTCTATTAAAGACAAAAGTATATAAAATAATCCAAGAAATGAAATAGATGCCTTTCAAAATATGGAAGATCACCATTTCAATCCAATAGTTTATCCAAAATCTGATCACTAAGTGGAGGAGTAGACAGGTCTGTTCTTACAATGCATGGCGATACAGTCGCCTGAACACTATTTAGCAGGTGAACTCTAGCATGAACTTAGGGTAAGCCTAAAATAATTCCATCTATAAAACAAAGTAAAATAATCCATAATGTATAAAAACCATACATATATATATGTATAACTATGACGTAAAAGGGAATCGAGTTTAGTATGCCTTTAAAACCTTTACCTGTGTTGCGTAGCATTTCCATCCTAAAAATACACAGGGTTATATAGGTTTAGCTCTCCCGGATGAAAGGGCCCCACTGCTTAAAGCCACACAACCAGAGAAAATAACTTGGGATGAATATTACATCCCCCAAAATATTAAGTGTGACACCATCCACACGGTCACTAGGACCAAACCTCGTATCAAAAAATATAAGTTTCTAGTTGATACCTCCAGGACCTCTACTTCCATACTTTGATAACCCCTCCATTATTGCCCAATTAAATACATTTCCAATCAAACATTATACCATTGTTATTAACCAAGTCTATTAGATAGTGCAATCATCATACCGACTATAACTTGTGAGTATTTTCCTTATACAAGCCTTTTTGAGATCAAGGGATTCCCATGTATCCTAAATAACATTATCCAATTAACTTCGGGGATTCCCATATACCCCATAAGTATGATCAATAAACCAATTAACATTATTTAAGCCAATTTTATTAATGCATTAACTTGGGGGATTCCTACTTATCCTACATGGATTTAAAATGGACAAACCATAACAAATAAGACCTCACCAATTGACCATTAAAATCCATTTATTATTATTCCAAATGATTTTGGGTGTATTTGTGCACTCTAGTGTGGTTATCCTAGCTTGATAAGTCTTTTTAGGATAATTCATATGCTTTACGTGTTAATAATGATATAAATGTGTACCTAAGTGTCTAAGTATGTAATTTCAATGTTTAAATATATTTTTACATGAATTTAAGTTCAAATTGAGCATTCAAAAGTCTAGATGAGAAAACTAGTGTTCTAAACTTGAGTTACTAGTTCATCGTTATGAATATGTGTTGTTTGGAGATTTAATTTAGGGTGTATAATGTTATAGGTGGCTTGGTAAGATAATTATAATGATGCATGAAGGATGTACAAGAATCAACTCAAGTGTGAACATTATAAATATCTTGGAGTGGTCCAACGGAAGCACAAATGGCAACATGACATACTTAGGATGCCTGGGAGCTTAAGACGGTGTCACGATGGGTGGTAAAATAAATATGGCTGCATTCCAATAAGTTAACTTATTTCATCAAGTCTCAATCTAATAGCAATAAAGATGGTGGAATGTCGCAGTAAAGAACTAATCGATAATTATCAATTGTTTGGATGACGATTATCAACATGAGTGGCTAAAAACTCCCTTACTGTGGTTAAAGCCAAGAGCATGACTACTATTGTTTTTGGTTAATTTTGTTTTATTTGCATTTCATATTTGGTTATTTTTTATTCTTTTTTTAATAATTTGGAGGATTCATTACCCTTAGAATATGTATATTGTCAATTTTGTGATATTAGGTGAGGAAATATGGATATAGAACAAGGTAGGGTTCTTATTCTTTTATGAAATTAGGAATTTGAATTAGTGTCTAGGACAAAGATGTATCTAGAACCCTTACTTGATTTACATGTAGGATGAGAGCTTTAAGAATTTAAATTTGATTATTACTTTCTAACTCAATGATGTAGTTGTAATGTCCAAGTTACGTAAATGGATAGAGGTCGGGAGATCGTGATCATGCCATTAACCCTACGAATCAACAACAAGATAAATAAGTTAACAAATGAAATTAAATAAAATAGTATCTCAAGTCTTTTATTTTACTCATTGCTTACTTTATTTTAGTGTACACATATTCAAAACTATATTTTGGTTACTCTTGCACATACATGATCTAAACTGTGAGCTGAAATCAAATAGTTTTTAGAATAAGTCCTAGTGGGATTAATATTTAGCTTTCTTGAAGGCCACTGTATTACTTAGTAGATCACGTACACTTGCATGTGCTCTTGGACGTTGTTCAGTTTTTTGGCGTTGTTGTCAGGGACTTGTAATTTGGAAATTGTTTTATTTTTAGTATTACTTTTTGTGTTTTATGCTTGATCTTGGTTTTGTATTTGTAGAAAACAGGTTTTCAAAGTAGTAAGTTTACAAGGGCTTAGGAATTAGTGGAACCAAGCGCCAAACCTGAGAACTATTCCATTAATATAGGAGAGAAACAATCCTTCTCCCCTATTTTCCACAAATTGAGGAAGATCAAGATAATACTTATATCATGGAGGATGTACAAGAAGCCCACAGGACAATTAGAAAAGTGGAAATCCCACTTCAAACAAATTTGACCTCCCCATTTTAGAAGCCGATAGTGGGAGGCAATATTTAGATCAAACAAAATATGATAATGATTTTTATTAGCCGTGGACAATTAACATGGCTTTCACATGAAGATCCATAGGTCTACTTGCAAAATATTTTGGAAAGCAATGACACATTCATCCCCAAGGGTGTGATTGAAGATTATGGAAGGATGACATTGTTCCCATTTTTACTATTAGGGGAAGCAAAACAAGGGTTGAATGCTAAGATTAAAAATTTAATCATATCATAGGATGATATGGCACAAATATACCTCATCTACTTCTTTCTATCTGGTAAAACCATAAGACTTAGCAATGAACATGTGCGCTTCATATAGAAGAAAGACGAGAATCTATACCATGATTGGGAGAGCTTCAAGGAACTTCTTCAGGACTATCCACATCATCAATAGTCCAATGAGGTACTAGCTCATACTTTTATTGAGGAACTTGACCACAGTATAAAAATTTTTCCAAATTAAACTAGAGGTGGTCAAGCGCTTGAGATGACTTATGATAAGCTATAAACTTTATTGAAATGTATAGCTCAAGGAAATCTAGAGTGGTATTCATATACTATAAGTGCCACAAAAAGAATTGTAGGTGTATTGGAGGTTGACCAATTTTCTGCCATATCTGCTCAGATCTATACATTGCAATATAAAATAAGCTGTTTGAACTTGGGTGTTTCATAGCCTGCTGCCACAGTTAATGTAATCCAACAAGTTCCAGGTTGGTGTGAAGTTTGCAGTAACAGTGGATATTCAACAACTATATGTTCTGCAAATCTGGAAATGGTGATGTATGTGGGCAAGACACAAATACTGAATTATGGGATTGCCTACAACCATAGGCTCAATCAAATTAGTCTAAAAGAAACTTGGAGGAGATAATGAAACAGATTCAAGATAATCAAACACAGTTGGCTGCAAATGTAAAGAACTACAAAACGTCCACAAAAAGCTTAGAGTTGCAGTTGGGGTAGTTATAGTAGAAACTAAATACCATTCCTTAAAGTTGTATTCTAGGAGATACAGAAAATTTGAAATAAGTAAAGCCAATCAATCTTACGAGTGGTAAGGAGATGAATGATAAACTTCCAAAGGTCACTAAGAAGGTGGATGCCAAGTTGATTCCCCCACAAGTATCAAAAAAAGTTACTAAAATTTGATGAATTCTGAGTACTCAAAAGAAAAAGTCGCTGGAGAAGTGAAGCAGATGCTGGAACTTTCTTTCTCATATAAACACAGAAAAGGAAAGAAGGATGCATTTTTTAAGAAGTTCTTTGACACGTTCAGAGAGCTTCACATTAACCTTTCTCTTTTAGATGCTTTGCAGGGTATGACCAATTACGCTAAGTACTTGAAGGATATGGTTGCTAGTAAGTTAATGTTATAGGAAATTAAAATGGTAGGACTCACTGAAGGGTGCAGAAAATGTCCAAAAAGCTTAAGGACCCAGGGAAGTTAACTTTCCCCATTCAGATTAGGAATAATGAGGTGGTCCATATGCTAAGTGATTTAATGGAAAGTGTCAACTTTACATACCTATCTTTATTCAATATGTTGGGATTGAGAAAGCCGATACTGAGCTTGGTGCTACAGTTGCAAAATGAGAGCATAGCCCATCCCGAAGGAATGATAGGAGATGCCCTTTTAAAGGCTGGTAAATTCATTATTCCAGGTGACTTTATTATTAAAAAATATCAGGCAGAAGAATAGGTACCAACCATCTTGGGGCATTTATTCTTAGAAATGAGAGAAGCATTGATCGATGTATGAGAGGTAACACTCACAATAAGGTTGGAGGATGAAGGTCCAGTCTTCAAATATACAAAACACAAAACATACTATCATAATATAAAGATTTATGCATGATTACTATTATTGAAGGGGATAAGTGTGGGGTGGTTAGTCCACCAAATACCTCTTTAGAAATCCTTATTGAGCAGCCAAACCCATTACTATCTAAGGCCAATATGATGCAAGTGGATGAGCCTAAAAAGGCTAAAGTTAAGAATATTGTTGACCTTGAGAGTTCACACTCAAGAGGTTAGAAATGAATAGCAAGATGGCCTCCAACTGAGAGGAAAAGAATGAAGGAATTTGACAAAGCCTTAGTTGGGTCATACCACGACACTAAATTAAGTGCTGCTTGGGAAGCAACCCAAGTAAAGTAGGTATGATTTCTTTTTTTTACTTTTTTTATGTTTAACTTCATGTAGTTTTTGTTATTGTTGAGTTACAGGTTGATGGGGAGTATGAGTACCTAAATTCTTGAGCTAAGGATCATGGAGAAGTCTAAGTGTCTGGTCCCCAAACCTCTTAATATACCAAGATCCTTCAAGCTAGGCCTAGAGGCCTCAGGGATTATTTTTATCCCTTCATCAAAAGTTTACTTTGGGGACAAAGTATATTTGTAAGAGTGGGGTGGGGATATACTCATTTTTACAGTCAATTTAAAATATTTTGTTTTAGGAATTTGCAAAATATTCTTCTTTGTCATAGATTTGAATGCATGATCTAAGTGTTTTAGCTGTTAAAGCATGTGATTGTGTGAATTGCTACTATTGAGACTCCTAGGCTCATGTTTATAACTCTTGAATTAGTTGGCTTAGTGCTGAATTCAAGCTATTGTTGGTTGAGTGTTTGATGATTCTACGTGAGTTAAGCATGTCCCATATGCGTGTGAGATATTATATATTCCTATTTGCATTTGATGTCTTGAACTTTTCTGGTTTATGTGCAAAGAAAAATAAAGAGTTAGGGTTTAGAAAATGATATAGACATTTCATTGATAATCTTGTTTTTACCTTTTATTTGACCTGTCCTTTGTTCATAATCCTAGTCAACCCTAATGAGCCTTAAGCTTTTTTATTGGCATCCTCACGTGTAGCTTAATTTGTTCTTTGATAGACTATAATTTGATACAAAGCTCCTAAGCTGTTAAGTGTGAATTTAGTGAGTTTTGGGATGTGAAATTAAAGAACAAAAAGTTCAAATTGAAGCCCCAAAATAATAGTTATTGGTATTCAAATAAATTGTAATGTATTATGGTAGGGAGTTGAGTAATGAAAAGAATAAAAATCTGTCCAAATTAAATGATTTGTGCATAGAATAATCCAACGATAGTGTATGTAAATGAGCTTAATAAGATGGGGTAATAATAAAAGAATGTGGGAGACAAAAATGGTGTGATTTGGTTGTTAGAGTTGAATTGAATGTATAATGTAGTAAAAATCTTATAGAAAATCGTCACTATTAAGCCAAAATAGTTCCTATCCTTCCCTTAGCTTACCTTACAACCATTGAAGAAATATTGATCCTAAGCTTTGTTATTATAATATTAGTAGAGTGCTACACTAAGGGCAAGCATATTGTTCATTATGTATTACTTGTGAATTCTTTTCTAAGAGTGGTAAATATTTGATTCTTTTACCCATTCTGTAATAAAATGCTTTTATTTGAGTGATTATGGGTAACTCTCTTGGGGTGAGGGAACATGTTTGATGACTTTGGGTGTAATACCCCAAAGATTTCTAGCAAATTTTGTCCTAAGAATGCCAGTATTATCTTCTAAAGTGAATGATAATTATTTCATGTGAAATTTTCAAAATTTCCAATTTTTATCATGTAAAAAATTCAATAAGCTTTCCATCGATATATGATTCGTCTAAATCCAATAACCGGGTAAGAAGTTATGACTATTTCAAGTTCCCATCGTAAAACAGTGCCATATTAGTCAGTGGCACGCCGCACCACAAGAGGAAATGGCATTTGGCAATTTCCAGCAGGTGTCCGTGATTATGGTGCATCGCGCCAGCACTCAAATTAAGAATTTTCCTTTTTTCAGTGTCTCAACGCGATTTTCCCCGCATCCCGCCAAAGTTCCAGGTCACGAAAGAAGGGGAAACGTGATGGCTCTGCGTCGCTCCATCCCTCAATTTTCTAATTGTCAATTTCCAGAGACATGGTGTGATAACGCCGCATCGCGCCTAGGGCCCAGTTGGGGAAATTTTTATTGAAATAAAATAATGCATCCAGGGTTAAAAGGGTCAATTTTCTACCCTTATTTGAACCCAATAACACGTGATTTAGCTATTCTTCACCCAATATATACTATTTTCTCTTAAGTTTCTCTCAAGAACAAGCTAGGGTTTCTATTAGGGATTTAATTCAAGAAGGTTTCACCATCAAACTTAATAAATCATGAACTAAGGTATGCGTAGTGTTCATTCATGGACTTCTTTCATCCATGAATCCCAAGAATCTCCTTTATATGTTTATGTTTATGGATTTCTTTTTGAATTTCTTGTTGGGTTCATTTTTTATGTTGAGAATGATCAATTGAATTTAAATCCATGTTAGGTGATCAATTTTATGTGGAAGTGATTACTATAGATGTATATTAATATGAACCTATGAATAAATCCTAGGATGGTTAAATTAGAGATGAATCATGATTATTAATTATTGTATAATGCCCACCATATGTTTGCTTAAATGCCTAGATGGAAGGAACAATTGCCAACTAGTATGATATCATGAAATCCCCCTGTATGTTCAAGTTAAGCCTATCACATGTTTTTGATGGAATGCTTCTATAAATGCATTATGGATTATGATGTTAGTTATATGTTCAAGTAAGTTATGCTTCATCAATTTCATTCTATCGAGTCCTAGGGGTACTTGTACCCAAAACATTAGTTGTGTGCATAAAGCTATGTCATGTTTTCATGATAATCTCAGTCAAGCCATGATCCTTAGACCTTAAAAAGTTTTATGACTCAGGAAATCTCCATGATCTCATGAACTCAGTCAATTGTCAGATGTCAGTAAGTCAGTCCATGTTTAGTTTAGTAAATCATGTTCAGTGTCTATTCAGATGGGAGTAGAAATTAGCACCGAGCGACCCCAAGGGTGGGAACTCACCTGTTAATGAGGGTGTGATTCTTAGAAGCAATCCTTACTTTCCAGAACTATGTAGCCAGCATAGGTTAAGAAATCATAACCTGTAATATGAGGTTAGATGAGGTGGCTTAACCTGTTATATGAGGGTTCCCATTGTTCTCATTAGAGTTACCTGTTATATTAGGGTCACTCGCATGTTGTCCTTACCAGTGGCGCGGTATTGACACCCTTCCAATAAGGGCATAGATTGGACCCCAATTCAGCTATAATGCATTATTTGGGGTATGTCGGTTAGATGACTACCTCCCACAGTCTCAGTATCAGTCTTAGACTATCAGATACAGTCAACATAGATACAGAACGGAACTTAGATAGTTCTACTAGATTTTGGACTATTAGATATAGTCACTCATGTTATCAGTTATATCAGTAATCTGTATGTCATGTTATCAGTATTCAGATTTACTACACATGTTATCACAATTTCAGATACAGTTACTATGTATGCATGCATGTAATCTCAAGTTTATAGTAGTCAGTTAGCCAATATTGTTCATGCATATGAACCCCATGCATTCAGCCTACCCCACATGCATACCAGTATATTCAAAGTTCTGATGCATTTATGCTATGGTGCCTTATACCATAGGTTTAGAGACACGAGCTCTAGATCAGCAATAGATTCTAGTTTCAGCAGTGAGAGTTAGAAGTGAGTCCTCATCCTTTGAGGACATAATTATTTCTCTATTATCTCATTAATTAGTTTATTAGTTGGAGTTAGTTGGGGACATGTCCCATCAGCTCCTTACTCAGATAGTTCAGTCAGTTAGAGGCTTTCTAGACTATTATGTTTTAGACTTTAGTATTTTTAGTTTTGTTTAGGTTATTCCATACCCCATTTAGATGTTATATTTTTACTTCAATTATGTGACCTTATGGCCTTTCAGTTCATGTTTCCAAATTATTCAGTATTTTATGCAGTATACAGGTACAGATATTAGTAATGGGATAGCTTGTGGTCCTTCAGGGTCACAAACACCGTGTAGCATTCCGGGTACCATATTTGGGGCCTTACAAACTTGGTATCAGATCCTAAGGTTCAATAGAGTCCTAGAAAGTCTGAAAGATGCATCTAGTACAGTCTTGTACATAGGTGTGTTACGCGCCATATTTATGTGCTAGAGGCTATGAGATGTTTAGGAACAATTTTCGTTCTTCAGTATTTATGTCGTGCCAGTGAGCATAATCATAAGTCAATCTCTAAGTCTAATTCACTTCTTCTCTTTATTTTAGAATATGCCTACTAAGAGAAGAAATCAGTCATCCTCTCAGCCCGAAGAACCCTTCGATAGTTAGTAGCTGCCCATAATGAGCGATCAGTTGTTGATTTGGCCAACCCAGTGTCCAACTCAGCTACATCTAGCATTCGGGACTTTACCCGAATGAATACTTTATACTTCCATGGGTCTAAAGTAGATAAAGACCCTCATAAATTCATTGATCAAGATTAGAAAGTAACAGACATCATATGGGTGACTGCAGTTGAGAGTGCTGAGTTAGCTACATACTAGTTACAGGATGTGGCTCATACTTGGTTCAAACAGTGGAAGTCAGAAAGTTCAGATGATGCAGGTCCTATAGAGTGGGGGGAGTTTGTCACTACATTCTTAGACAGATTCCTTCCCCTAGAGCTTAGAGAAGCTAAGGTTCTAGAATTCATCAAACTCAGGAAGGGTAATATGATAGTGAAAGAGTATTCTTTTAAGTTTATTTAATTTGCCAGATATGCCCCTCATGTGGTTGCAGATAGCAGGGCAAGAATGAGTAAATTTGTTTTAGGGGTAAATGATAGTGTGGTTAATGAGTGTAGATCCGCCATACTAAATAGTGACATGACTTTAGCCAGGATTTTGACTCAAGATCAATAGATTGAGGAGAAAAAGATTAAGATGAGGAAGAAGCAGAAGTAGAGAGTGAAGACAGGTAGTTTCAACTTTGCTCACCCTGAGTCAGAAGGAGGAAACTGTTCTCAATTTCATCCTAAATCATCAGTTCCAGTTCCTACTTTAGCCAGTTCTCCATTTCCAAAGTTCAGAGAGGGGAACAAAGATAGAGCACCAGGCTATAAGTCCCAGGGTAGTGTTAGTAGTGCGCACACCTATCCTCTTTGCCAGACTATGGCAAGCATAATCAGGGTATTTGAAGAGCTAGCAGTAATATTTATTTTGTATATGGCAAGCCAGGATACAGAGTCAAATACTGTCCTCATCTAGGTCCTCAAGGTCAATAGAATGGCTTCTCAACTCAGTCCGGTCGCCCAAATCAGCAGGGTGCCACCTCTAGTGCTACTAGTGGGCAATGCCGAAATTGTCTCTATGCTCTTCAGTCCCAATAAGATTAGGAAATTCTCCTGATATAGTTACTGGTACATTAAATATCTTTTATGTGCATGTTTAAGCTTTGCTATATCCAGGAGCTTCTATATCTTTTATTACTTCCTATATAGCAGTTGATTTTGGAATTAGTCCCAAAATTCTAGCAGAGCCCTTCTCAGTCTATACCCTAATGGGAAAAACCATCATAGCCCGATGGGTATATAGGAAATGCCCAATTATGAAGTTTCAGAAAGTCACTTCAGCAGACTTAGTTGAATTAGAAATGAATGATTTTGATGTCATGCTCGGAATAGATTGGCTTCATTCCTGCTATGCCACAATGGACTATAGAAATATAATAGTCCAGTTTCAATTTCCAAATGAACCCGTCCGTGAGTGGAAGGGTAGTGTATCCGCTTTCAGGGGTCAGCTTGTTTCCTACCTTTGGGAAAGGAAAATAATACCTAAAGGATGTGTCTATCATCTTGTTTGAGTTAAGGACACTAGTTCCAAAACTCCCAGCCTTGAATTAGTCCCAGTAGTGAATGAATATGTAGATGTCTTTCCCAATGATCTTGCAGGAATTCCTCCCGAAAGGGAAATAGACTTCGGCATTGACCTTTTTCTAGATACTCAACCTATCTCTATTCCACCATACCGAATAGCACTAGTATAACTCAGAGAATTGAAAGAATAGTTGAAGGATCTCTAAGATAAGGCATTTATCAGAGCCAGCATTTCCTCGTGGGGAGCGCCAGTCTTATTCGTGCGCAGGAAAGATGGTTCACTCAGAATGTGCATTGATTACCTTCAACTCAATAAGGTCACAGTCAAGAACAAGTATCCTCTTCTCAGAATCGATGACTTGTTTGACCAACTTTAGGGTGCCAGCTATTTCTCTAAGATAGACCTCAGATCCTGCTATTATCATCTTAGAATTAGAGAAAGTGACATTCTAAAAATAACTTTTATACTCGGTATGGTCATTTGGAATTCTTAGTCAAGTCTTTAGTATTACCAATGCCCCAACATCTTTCATAGACTTGATGAACCGCGTGTTCAAGTAGTACTTGGACATGTTCATCATAGTCTTCATAGAGATATTCTAGTCTATTACCACACTAAGCGTGATCATATAGACCATTTCAGAGCAGTACTTCAGAATCTTAGAGATCATCAGCTATTTTCCAAATTTAGTAAGTGCGAATTTAGGCTATGTTCAATAGCATTCCTTGGTCACATCATTTTTTGTGATGGAATTAGAGTTGATCCTTAAAAGACCGAAGTGGTAAGAAACTGTCCAAGACCTATCTCTCCATCAGATGTCAGGAGTTTCTTGGGTTTGGCTGGCTATTCCAGACAGTTTGCTGAAGGATTTTCATCTATTGCATCCCCTATGTCTAGATTGACTCAAAAGAAAGTCAAGTTTAGTGGTCAGACCCTTGTGAGTAGAGTTTTCAGGAGTTGAAGACTCGACTTACCTCAACCCTAGTCTTAGCTCTTCCAGATGGTTCAGATGGGTTCGTGGTGTACTATGATGCATCCAGAGTAGGTTTGGGTTGTGTCTTTATGCAACATGCTAAGGTCATAGCCTACGCCTCCAGATAGCTTAAACCTCATGAAAGGAATTCTCCTACTCATGATCTTGAGTTAGCAATCGTAGTCTTTCCCTTGAAGATTTGGAGGCATATTCTCTATGGACTTCATGTAGATGTCTTCATAGATCACAAAAGTCTTCAGTATTTTTTTTCTCAAAAAGATCTCAATCTTTTATATACAAGGTGGTTAGAGCTCTTGAAAGTCTATTACATGAGTGTCCTCTATCATTTGGGCAAGGCTAACATAGTTGTTGATGCTCTCAGTAGGCTATCCATGGGTAGTATTTCTCATGTTGAGGACAGTAAGAAGAAGTTAGATCAAGAAGTCTATAAGCTTACCAGACTAGGCATTCACTTAGTCGATACAGATGAGGGTGATATATAGGTTCAGAGTAGTTGTGAATCATATCTAGTTTCTGAGGTGACAGAAAAGTAAGTAGAGATCCCAATGTTGTCAAGTTGAAAGAGTCAGTTTAGGATCAGAAAGTAGAGGTATTAACTCAAGGGGGAGATGGTGTTTTGCTTTGTTAGGGTCGTCTGTGTATTCCAGGTGTAGATGACTTAAGGAAGCTAATTCTTGCAGAAACGCATGGTTCACACTACTCTATTGTTTTAGGGGCCACAAATATATATTGTGACCTATGGGAAATCTATTAGAGAAGTGGGATGAAGAGAGACATTGCAGAGTTTGTGGCTAAGTTCTTTGTATGTCAGCAAGTTAAGATAGAGAATTATAAGCCTAGTAGGTCCATGTAGTAGTTTAGTATTCCTACTTGGAAGTGGGAAGTTGTGAACATGGACTTCATGATAGGTTTGCCTCGAACTCTTCATCAGCAGATTTAGTTTGGGTCATTATAGACAGAATGACCAAATCAGCTCATTTCCTTCCAGTTCATACCTCTTATTCAACCGAGGATTATGCCAAACTCTACATCAAGGAGTTGGTCAGGTAGCATGGTGTTCCGCTATCTATTATCTCAAATAGAGGTACCCAGTTCACCTCTCATTTTTGGAAAGCATTCCAAAAGGGTATTAGTGTCCAAGTTTATCTCAGTACACCCTTTCATCCTCAGACAGATGGTCAAGCAAAAACGACCATTTAGATGTTACAAGATATGCTAAGGGCGTGTGCAATCGATTTCAAGGGAAGCTAGGATCACCACTTACTATGTAGATCTCCAATTAGGTTGTTCAAAGTTAGTGAGGCCTCAGTCCTAGGGCCTGATTTAGTCTTTGATGCCTTATGAAAAGTCCAGTTGATCAGAGAAAGACTCCGGGATTCTCAGAGCCGACAGAAGTGTTATGCAGATATTCGTAGAATAGATCTGAAGTTTGAGATTGGTGACTACGTCTATCTAAAGATCTCACCCATGAAGCGAATAAAGCGGTCCGGCAATAAAGGAAAACTCAGGCCCCGATTCATCGGTACCTTCAAGATTCTCAATTGATTTTGCAAGGTAGTTTACGAACTCGAATTTCCCTTAGTTCATCTAGTCTTCCATGTCTCTTTGCTCAAGAAGTGTAGAGGTGACCCATCAATCATATTTCCTATTCAGAGTATTGATGTTCAGAACACTCTTTCTTATGAAGAGATTCTAATCAAAATCTTAGACTATCAGACTCGTAGTTTGAGGAATAAAGACGTACCTCTAGGTAAAGTTCTTCAACGAAATTAGTTCGTCGAGAGAGCTAGTCGGGAAGAATAAGTAAACATGCGTACCAATTATGCTCACCTATTCTCCGCCAACTCAGATCAAGCTCAAGGTAACATTTCTCCTTAAGCTTACTCAGTTTCATGTTCAACGTTTATCAAAAACTTGGTATTCAATTTTATGCTCATATTCCTAGTATAAACTTTGTATCAAGTATCATCGCATATTCAGTCATACATTCATGTATCAGCTCATTTATATAATTATGCATTAGAAATGCATTCTCAATTTAAGAAACTCAGTTCCTCAGAACATTCAGCCATGCATTCATGAATCAGTTGCATAGCCATCAGATATGCATGTTTCGTATGTTATGTTTAGCTTGTCAGTCATGAGATCATTGTAATATCCCATATTTTGGACTAGAATAAAACTTTATCATTCCTATACATATAAATTTAGTGTGTTAATCAATTATGTAGTGTGGAAATACATTCGAGCATGAATTTAGATCATAGATGTTCCCTAACTCAAGTACAAGTTGAAAGCTTTCCTATCTTCAAGTTTTAGTGAGCGTCAAAACATGGGTCAACTTCATTTGATCATAAATCCTTGTATTTATTGAATTACAGGGCCTACTATATATCATATCAAAGATCTTTGAATTATCTTTTCAACGATATCAATTTCGTCCAATTCCAACACACGAGCAAGAAGTTATGACTTTGCAATGTAGAATACGTCGCCTGACATAAGGTGTGTGATAAGGTGGGCGATGCACACCCTAATATGTGCGATAAGATGTGTGATGCATACCCTAATATGAGTGATAAAGTGTGAGTCATACATGTGGGTGTCGAGGTGACTTAAATAGTCCGTTTTGGGGGTAAAATGGTCCTTTTTCCTCCCTTATATAATGCCTTAACACAGAATTAAGCCCTTATTTCATCAAAACATATTCTTTCTCTCAAAATCCTCTTAATAACACAAGCTAGGGTTTTTATAGAAGATTTATGTTTAAGGAAATTCTTCCATCAATCATCAATAATCTTTCTTCTAAGGTATGCGTAGTGTTCATCCACGGATCCCTTTCATCCGTGGAGCTCAAGAACCATGTTTTAAATAATAAATTATGATCTTTATGTTGTTGTCTGATTATGTTCATGTTGATGGTTGTTAATTATATTTAAAGAAGGCATCTAAATGTGTTTCCAAGAAGTGTATGGGCATGTTAGTTGGAAATCCATAAATTTGGGTTGTTCAAGATTTCTAAATTTGTGAAGTATACCTATGCTCAATATTCTGCATGTAAGGTGTTTGATAAAATGCCTAGAATGATAAAAAAAATCATGTATTATAACTTAGGGGTGAACTATATGATAAATAAGTTGTGTCAGTTTTCTTCCATCGAGTCCAGGGGGTACTTGTACCCGAAATATATATTTGTATGCCTAGAGCCATGACATGTTGTCACGATACTCTTAGTCAAGCCATGATCTATAGAATTCAGTTACTCATGTGACTAAGAAATCTCAGCAGACTTAGTAGTTTAGTAATCTCAGTTATGCTCAGTTAATCTCAGTAATCTCGGTTATGCTCAGTTAACCTTAGTAATCTCAGTTATGCTCAGTTAATCTCAGTAATCTCAGAAATTCAGTACTCTTAGAAATCTCATGAACTCAATAGTATTCCATCAGTCACGAAACTCAGTAAGTTCAGTTATTTAGTTTAGTTCAGTGTCTTTCAAATGGGAGTAAGATTCAGCACCGAACGAGCCTAGGGATGGGGACTCACCCGCTGTGAGGATTGAGATCCTTAGAATAAATCCCTAAGTTCCAAAACTATGTAGACAGAATAGGTATGAGATATCACCCATTAGATATGAGTGACATACTCAGGGGTCACCCGTTAGTACATTTTTATATAGGACTGATACTAAGAGCCACCCACTAGATTAGGACTGACTCGACAACAGCTATCTTTACTGGTGGCGTGGTATTGACACCCTTCTAATCAGGGAAGAGATTAGACCCCAGTCAGCTTAGCATGGGGCATGTCAGTTACAATAATACATCCCACAGTTATAATTTCAGTATCAGTCTTCAGAGTAGAAATCAAAAATTAGGACTGTCAGATATAGTCAGTAATCTTAGTAAGGAACTAAGATAGTTCCACAAACTTAAAAACCATTAATCATATAGGCTTGGTCTCTCATTAAGTTATTCAATATCAGTACTTCTAGAGATCTCCCGTCAGATAGGCTTGATCTCAATCTCAGATTTAGTTGAGTATTCTCATTATTAGTTCCAGAGATCACCCGTTATTTAGGCTTGATCTCAAGCTTAGTCACTCTTAATCATTATTAGAAGATTTAGACTATTAGATACAGTCACTCAGTATCAGTTACATCGGTTAGGCCAATCATCCCAATTATATTAGTTAAATCAGTTGTCATAGCTTATGTTATCAGTATTTAGTTTTAGGACTGTTAGACATAGTCAATCAGACTAGTTCTTCGTAATTAGAACTGTTAGAAATAGTCATTTATTTATTCAGTATTTTAGTATCGATAAAGTCATGATGTCAGTATTCAGACTTAGTAGTCAGTATCTTCACGAGTTCAGTAGCAGTTACATATGTATGTACGTATTCTCACGTTCATATTAGTCTGTATGTTCATGTATATAAACCCCATGCACTTAGCCGACCCTCACGTATACTCAGTACTTTAGTTGTACTGACGCATTTGCGCTATGGTGCTTTGTTTTATGTTACACCGTAGGTTCTGAGGAATAGATTCTAGACCAGCAATCGCAGTTCCATTAGCAGTGAGTCCTCATCTTTTGAGGACATGATCATTACATTTATTATTCCAGTATTTTAGTTTATTTTTAGTTTTAGGAGTTAGTTGGAGACATGTTTCTCTAACTCCTTATTCAGATAGTTTAGAGGCTTTCAGACAATTACAGAGTTTTCAGATTCAGACTTTAGTATTTTTAATTTTGTTTTGGTACTTTGATACCACCTTATTCAGACATTTTATTGTTTAAGGTTGAACCTTATGGCCTTTTAGTTCATATTTTTGCATTTTTATATGTATATTATGCAATTACAGGTACAGATATCATTCATGGGTTAGCTTGTGGTCTTCTGGGGTCATGAGCACGTGTACCATTCCGATTCAGAAAATTGAGGCGTTACAAACTTGGTATCAGAGTCTACGTTTCAATAGAGTCCTAGGAAGTCTGAAATCCGCATCTAGTAGAATCTTATGCATGAGTATGTTGCACGCCATATTTATGTACATGAGGCTATAAGGTGTTTTAGGAACAGTCTTTCTTCTTTCAGTATTCATGTCGTGCCAGTGAGCAGTCAGATTTGTATAGCTTATTTTCTCATCCTTGAATATATTCATGCTATCCAAAATCTCAGAGAATGTAACTATTTCAAGGTAGAACCTCCTAGTAGTTGCAATTTTAGTCTATCTCATGCATTAGCTTCAAACCTCTGAAGTTTAGTTATAATCTAGTTCGTAGATGCCCTATGCATCACCCAGTATATCTGTAAGGTAAGCATTCTTAGAGAGACATAGCATCCCATGGGGGAGATACCCCACTTTCTTTTAATGTTCATATGTCTTCGATCCTTCAATTTCTCCTTGCATAATTAATTCAGTATAGAATAGAGGGTACTCATAAGTTGACCTTCAAGTTAGACCTCAGCTGTAAGTTAAGTATTTAGAGGTTCAGTTCAGTTCATGATGTTCAGTCCATATGTCACATAGCAGAATCATTCATGTTCTCATGTGTCAGTTCAATATTAGTGCCTTTACCATTTCATGTTCAGTCTCATGTTCGTGAGTCATTTCAATCATGTATTCATGCATCAGATATGCGTGCTCAGCTTATTAGTACTTTAAGTCATGCATTCACATATCATGTCACTCATATAATCATGAATCAGATATGCATGGATTCAACTTATCATTTCAGCATCAGATATGCATTCTCAGTTTGAGAAACTCAGTTTATCGGAACACTCAATACTACATTCATATATCAGCCACCCATGCATCAGATATGCATGTACAGTATGATATGCTCAGTTTTCAGTCATGTCAGCCATGAAATCATGTTCAGTCATTCATGTTCAGTACTCACATCAGTTGTCTTTCTCCCTTATCAGTCAGTCTCATTCGAGGACGAATGTTCCCAAGGGGGAGATATTGCAATATCTCATATTTTGGACTAGAATGAAACTCCATCATTGCTATGCGTAGATGTTTCAAAATCCTCAAATCCTATGTAAATTTAGTGTGTTAATCAATTATAGAGTGTGGAAATCTATCTGAGCATGAATTTAGATCATAGACGTTTCCTAACTCAAGTACAAGTTGAACGCTTTCCTATCGTTCAAGTTTTAGTGAGCGTCAAAACTTGGGTCAACTTTATTTGATTATAACTTCTTGTATATATTGAATTAGAGGGTTTACTATATATCAGATGAAATATCTTTGAATTATCTTTCCAACGATATCAATTTCATCCAAATCCGACACCTGAGCAAGAAGTTATGACTTTACAAAGTGGAGTATGTTGCCTAACATAAGGTGTGCGATAAGGTGTGCAACACACACCCTAATATATGCGATAATATGTGAAACGCATACCCTAATATGTGAGATAAAGTGTACCCCACACATGTGGGTGTCCAGGTGACTTAAATAGTCCATTTTTAAGGTAAAATGGTCCTTTTTCTACCCCTATATAATGCCTAAACACGGAATTAAGCCCTTATTTCATCAAAACATATTCTTTCTCTCAAAATCCTCTAAAGAACACAAGATAGGGTTTCATAGAAGATTCAAGTTCAAGGAAATTCCTCTGTCAATCATCAAGAATCTTCTTTCTAAGGTATGCATAGTATTCATCCACGGATCCCTTTCATCCATGGAGCTCAAGAACCATATTTTAAATAATAAATTATGATCTTTATGTTGTTGTGTTATTATGTTCATGTTGATGGTTGTTAATTTTTTTTAAGAAGGTATCTAAATGTGTTTCCAAGAAGTTTATAGGCATATTAGTTGGAAACCCATGAAATTAGGGTGGTTCAAGATTTCTAAATTTGTTAAGTACACATATGCTCAATATTATTCATGTAAGGTGTTTGATAAAATGCCTAGAATGATAAAACAAATCATGTATTATGATAAATTGATGCTAGTCTATTATGTTCAAAGAGCTCACTTGTCATTGTTGTGCAATATATGTGTTAATGGAATGTACATGATGATTGGGGAATGGATTTATAATGTGTCTATATGTCTTCCATGCTATGAACAAGATCATGATTTTGAAGTATCACATGAGTTATCCCCAAATTATTACAATATGAACAAAATGTTACATGTTTGCCATTCCCTAATGGTTAAATAGTTTCCATGCCATTGTTATGAAAAGTATATGTTGTTGGAATGCCCATGATATTAGAATATGATATTTATGACTTGATTATAAGCATTCCTATTCATGTTAGATATTGTGATGACCATTTACTTCATGAAATCCCTCACTCGTGTATTATGGATTGTTATTCATAGTCATGTACTCAAGAAAGTTAAGTTGTGTCAGTTTCCTTCCATCGAGTCATGGGGGTACTAGTACCCAAAAAATATAGTTGTGTTCCTAGAGCCATGACATTTTGTCACGATATCTTAGTCAAGCCATGATCTATAGAATTCAGTTACTCATGTGACTCAGAAATCTCAGCAGTCTCAATACTTCAGTAATCTCAGTTATGCTCAGTTAATCTTAGTAATCTCAGTTATGCTCAGTTAATCTAAGTAATCTCAGTTATGCTCAGCTAATCTCAGCAATCTCAGAAAATTAAATCTCTCAAAAATCTTATGAAATCTGTAGTATTTCATGAGTCACGGAACTCAGTAAGTTTAGTTAATCAGTTTTGTTCAGTTTCTTTCAGATGGGAGTAGGATTTAGCATCGAGTAAGCATAAGGATGGGGACTCACCCACTAGTGAGGACTGAGATCCATAGAAGAAATCCCTAGGTTCCAGAGCATAGGTAAGAGATGTCACCCATTAGATAGGACTGACATACTCAGAGGTCACCCATTAGCATATTTATATGTATAGGACTGATTCGAGGAGTCACCCGTTAGATTAGGACTGACTCCACAGCAGCTTTCTTTACTGGTGGTGTGGTATTGACACCTTTCCAGTCAGGGTAGAGATTGGACACCAGTCATCTTAGCATGGGGCATGTCGGTTACATGAATACATCCCACAGTTACAATTTCAGTATCAGTCTTCAGAGTAGAAATCAGAAATCAAAACTATCAGATACAGTCATTAATCTCAATAAGAAACTCAGATAGTTTCACAGACTTAAAGACCTCCCGTCATATAGGCTTGGTCTCTCATTAAGTTATTCAGTACCAGTACTTCAAGAGATCTCCCATCAGACAGGATTGATCTCAATTTCAGTTCAGTTGAGTATTCTCATTATTAGTTCTATAGATCACACGTTATTTAGGCTTGATCTCAAGCTTAGTCACTCTTAATCATTATTAGAAGATTTAGATTGTTAGATACAGTCACTCAGTATCAGTTACATTGGTGAGGCCGATCATCACAGTTATATTAGTTAAATTAATTGTCATAGCTGACGTTATCCGTATTAAGTTTTAGGACTATTAGACAGGGTCAATTAGACCAGTTCTTCATAATTTGAACTATCATAAACAATCATTCATCTATTTAGTATCTCAGTATCGGTAAAGTCATGATGTCAATATTCAGACTTAGTAGTCAGCATCTCCACGAGTTCAGTAGTAGTTACATATGTATGTATGTATTCTCATATTCATATTAGTATGCATGTTCATGCATATAAACCCCATGCACTTAGCCTACCACCACGTATACTTAGTACTTTAGTTGTACTGACACATTCGTGCTATGGTGCTTTCTTTTATGTTACACCATAGGTTCTGAGGTGCAGATTCCAGACTAGCAGTGGCAGTTCAGTTAGCAGTGAGTCCTCATCTTTTGAGGACATAATCATTACATTTATTATTCTAGTATTTCAGTTTATTTTCAATTTAAGGAGTTAGTTGGAGGCATGTTCCTTCAACTCTTTATTCAGATAGTCTAGAGGATTTTAGACGATTACAGAGTTTTTAGATTCATACTTTAGTATTTTTAGTTTTGTTTTGGTACTATGATACCACCTTATTCAGATGTTTTATTGTTCAAGATTGAACCTTATGGCCTTTTAGCTCATGTTTCTGCATTTTTATGTGTATATTATGCAGTCACAGGTACTGATATCAGTTATGGGTTAGCTTGTGGTCCTCCGGGGTCATGAGCACTGTGTAGCATTCCTGTTCAAAAAATTAGGGTGTTACAATCATGTTCTAGTTATTCATGTTCAGGTCATATTTAGCTTATTATTTCCCCTCTCATTCAGTCTCATTCGAGGATGAATATTTTCAAGGGGAGATATTGTAATACCCCAAAGATTTGTATTAGCTTTTAAAGTGAATGATAATTATTTCATATGGAATTTTAAAGATTATCACTTTTTGTCATGTGTAAAATTCAATAAGCTTACCATCGATATGTGATTCACTTAAATTCGATAACCTGGTAAGAAGTTATGACTATTTCAAATTTTTAACATAAAAAAGTGTCATATTAGTCAGTGTGCAACGTGCCACAAGAGGAAATGGCATTTGGCAATTTCTAGTAGGTTTCCGCGATTATCGCACATCGCGCCAGCACTCAAATTTAGAATTGTCCTTTTTCTAGTGTCTCAGTGCGATTTTTCCCCGCGTCGCGCCAAAGTTCCAGGTTAGGAATAAAAGTGAAACATGATAGCTCCATATTGGGCCATTCCTCAATTTCCCAATTGTCAATTTCCAGTGACACGGTGCAATAACGCTGCATCACGCCAGGGGCCCAGTTTAGGTAATTTTTACAAAAATTAAATGATGCATCCAAGCTTAAAAGGGTCAATTTCCTACCATATTTAAACCCAATAACGCGTGATTTAGCTATTCTTCACCCAACATATACTATTTTCTCTCAAGTTTCTCTCAAGATTAAGCTAGGGTTTCTATAGGGGATTTAAATTCAAGAAGGTTTCACCATCAATCTTCTCGAAATCACGAACTAAGGTTTGTGTAGTGTTCATTCATGGACTCCTTTCGTCCATAAAGCCCAAGAATCTCTTTTTTATGTTTAAGTTTCTGGATTTATTTATGAATTTCATGTTGGGTTCATTTTGTTTATGTTGAGAATGATCAATTGAATTCAAATCCATGTTGGGTATTCAATTTTATGTCGAAGTGATTTGTATAGATGTATATTCACGTGAATCTATGAATAAACCCTAGGAAGGTGAAATAAGACATGAATCATGATGATTAATTGTTGTATAATGTTGTCTACATGTGCTATGCCTACCATGTGTTTGATTAAATGCCTCGATGAAGGAACAATGCCTAACTAGTATGATATCATGAAATCCCCCTATATGTACAAGTTATGCCTATCACATGTTTTTGATGGAATGCCTTCATAAATGCAATATGGAATATGATGTTAGTTATATGTTCAAGTAAGTTATGCTTGGTTAGTTTCCTTCCATCGAGTCTTGAAGGTACTTGTACCTGAAACATTAGTTGTGTGCTTAGAGCCATGTCATGTTTTCACGATACTCTCAGTCAAGCCATGATCCTTAGACTTTAGATAGTCTTATAACTCAGAAAATCTCCATGATCTCATGAACTCAATCAGTTGTCAGATATTAGTAGTATTCCGTCAGCTAACGGAAGTCAGTAACTCAGTCCATGTTCAGTTCAATAAATCAATTTCAGTATCTATTTAGATGGGGGTAGAAATTACCACCGAGCGAACCCAAGGGTAAGAACTCACCTGTTATATGAGGGTGATTCTTAAAAGTAATCATTGTATTCCAAAACTATATAGCCAGCATAGGTTGAGACATCATAGCCTTCTATATGAGAGTAGATGAGGTTACTTAACCTATTATATAAGGGTTCCCACCATTCTCATTAGAGCAACCTATTATATTAGGGTCACTCATATGTTGTTCTTACCAGTGGCACGAAGTTGACACCCTTCCAATCAGGGCATAGATTAGACCCCAATTCAGCTATAATGTATATTTTGAGGCATGTTGGTTAAATGACTACCTCCCATAGTGTCAGTATCAGTCTTAGTAAAAGAACTCAGATAGTTCTTCAGAATCCAGGACTGTCAGATACAGTCAACTTAGATACAGAATGAAACTCAGATAGTTCTACAAGATTCAGGACTGTCAGATACAGTCACTCATGTTATCAGTTATATCAGTTATCAGTATGTCATGTTATTAGTATTTAGATTCAGTATGCTTGTTATCACGATTTCAGATATAGTTACTATGTATGCATGCATGTAATCTCATGTTCATATTAGTCAGTTTTCAGAATTGTTCATGCATATGAACCCTATGCATTCATCCTACCCCATTTGCATACCAGTACATTCAAAGTACTTACGCATTTGTGCTATGGTGTCTTATACTATAGGTTTAGAGACACGAGCTCCAGATCAGCAGTAGATTCCAGTTTCAATAGTCAAAGTTACAAGTGACTCCTCATCATTCGAGGCTATGATTATTTCTCTATTATCTTATTAATTTGTTTATTAGTTGGAGTTAGTTAGGGACACGTCCCATTAGCTCCTTACTCAAACAGTTCAATCTATTAGAGGCTTTCTAGACTATCATGCTTCAAACTTTAGCATTTTTAGTTTTTTTTTGGGTATTTCATACCCCATTTAGATGTAATATTTTACTTTAATTATGTGGACCTTTTGGCTTTTCAGTTTATGTTTCTACACTATTCAGTATTTTATGCAGTATACAGGTACAGATATCAGTCATGGGTTAGCTTGTGGTCCTTTGGGGTCAAGAGCACCGTGTTGCATTCTGGGTACCAGATTCAAGGCGTTAAAAACTTGGTATCAGAGCGTAAGGTTCAATAGAGTCCTGGAAAGTCTGAAAGTCGCATCTAGTAGAGTCTTGTACATAGGTGTATTGTGCGCCACATTTAAGTGCAAGAGGCTATGAGATGTTTTTGAATAGTTTCCCTTCTTTCAGTATTCATGTCATGCCAGTGAGCATAATCACAAGTCATTCTCTCAGTCTAATCTACTTCTTCTCTTTTTTTAGAAAATATGCCTCCTGAGAAAATAAATCAGTTAGCCCGCCATCCCAAAAAATCTTTGGGCAATCATGTTTCTCATGCAGAGTTCAGAACCACATTTACCACCCTTGCTCAGTTAGTAGTGGACCATAATGAGCAACTAGCTATCATTTCGGCCAACCCAGTGGCTAACAATGCTGCAGCTAGGATTCGGGACTTCACACGAGTGAATCCTCCATCCTTCCACGGGCCTAAAGTAGAGGAAGACCCTCAGGAATTCATTGATCAAGTTAAGAAAGTGACAGACATCATGGGGATAACTACTGTTAAAAGTGTTGAATTAGTTGCATATGAGTTACAGGATGTGGCTCATACTTGGTTCAAATAATGAAAGTCAGGAAGGTTAGGTGATGCAGGTCCTAAAGAGTGGGAGGAGTTTTTCACTGCATTCTTAGATAGATTTTTTCTCCTAAAGCTTAGAGAAGCTAAGGTGATAGAGTTTATCAATCTCAGGCTGGGAAATATAGCAGTGAAAGAGTATTCTTTTAAGTTTACTCAATTAGCCAGATATGCCCCTCATGTGGTTGTAGATAGCAGGGAAAGGATGAGTAAGTTTGTTTCTGGGGTAAATGATAGTGTGGTTAATTAGTACAGATCTGCCATGCTAAATATTGACATGACTTTAGCCAGGCTTATGACTTATGCTCAGCACATTGAGGAGAAAAATATTAAGATAGGGGAGAAGCAGAATAAAAGAGTGAAGATAGGTAGTTTAAACTTCACTCAGCCTTAGTCAGAAAGAGGAAAACATTCTTAGTTTCATCCTAAGTCATCAGTTCCAGCTTCTTCTTCAGCCAGTACTCCGGTTCCTAAGTTCAGAGAGGGTAACAAAAATAGTGTGTCAGGCTCTAAGTCTTAGGGAAGTGCTCGCACCTATCCTCTTTTCCAGAATTGTGGCAAGCACCATCAGGGTATTTGTAGTGTTGGCAGTGGTATTTGTTTTGGATATGGCAAGCCAGGCCACAGAGTCAGAGACTGTCCTCAGCCAGGTCCTCAAGGTCAACAGAATTGCTCCTCAGCTCAGTCCAATCATCCAAATTAGCAGGGTGCCACCTCCAGTGCTACTAGAAGGCAACTTCCTAATTGTCTCTATACTCTTCAGTCCCAAAAAGTCCAGGAAAAATCTCCTAATGTAGGTACTGGTATGTTACAGATCTTTCATGAGCATGTTTACGCTTCGCTAGATACAGGAGCTTCTTCGTCTTTTGTTACTCCCTATATAGCATTTGATTTCAAAATCTATCCCAAAATTCTAGATGAGAACTTCTCAATCTCTACCCTAATAAGGAAAACCATCATATCCCGATGGGTATACAGAAACTGCCCGATTATGATATTTCAGAAAGTCACTTTAGCAGACTTAGTCGAATTATAGATGACTGATTTTGATATCATTCTCGGCTTGGATTGTATTGATTCCTGCTATGCCACAGTTGACTGCGAAAATAGAATAGTTTAGTTTCAGTATCCAAATGAAACCGTCCTTGAGTAAAAGGGTAGTGTCTCCGCTATTAGGGGTCAGCTTATTTCCTACCTTCGAGAAAGGAAAATAATACCTAAAGGATATGTCTATCATCTTGTTCGAGTTAAGGACACTAGTTCCAAAACTCCCATCATTGAATCAGTCCCAGTAGGGAATGAAAATTCAGATGTCTTTCCCAAATATCTTCCAGGAATTTCTCTCAAAAGGGAAATAGATTTTAGCATTGACCTTCTTCCAGATACTCAGCTTATCTATATTTTTCCATACAGTATGGCACCAGCAGGACTCAAACAATTGAAAGAATAGTTGAAGTATCACTTATATAAGGGATTCATTAGACCTAGCATTTTCCCATGGGGCGCACCAATCTTATTCGTGCGCAAGAAAGATGGTTCTCTCAGAATGTGCATTGATTATCGTCAACTCAATAAGGTCACTATTAAGAACAAGTATTCTCTTCCCAGAATCGATGACTTATTTTACAAACTTTAGGGTGCCATCTATTTCTTTAATATAGACCACAGATCCAACTATCATTAGATCAGAGTTAGAGAAAGTGATATTTTGAAAACATATTTTCGTACTCGGTATGGTCACTTTGAATTATTAGTCATTTCATTTGGTCTTACCAATGCCCCTATAGCTTTCATGGAATTGATGAACCGCGTGTTCAAGCAGTACTTGGATAAGTTCATCATAGTCTCCATAGATGATATTCTGGTCTATTCTCGCACTGAGCGCGATTATGCAGACCATATCAGAATAGTTCTTCAAACTCTCAGAGATCATCAGCTATTCTCCAAATTTAGTAACTGTAAATTTTGGCTAAGGTCATTATCATTCCTTGGTCACATCATTTTCAGTGATTACAGTTGATCCTCAAAGGCCGAAGTTGTAAGAAACTGGCCAAGACAAATCTCTCTATAAGATATCAGGAGTTTCTTGGGTTTGGATGGCTATTACATATGGTTTGTTGAAGGATTTTCATCTATTACATCCCCTATGTCCATATTTACTCAGAATAAAGTCAAGTTTCAATGGTCAAACCCTTGCGAGAAGAGTTTTCAAGAGTTAAAAACTTGACTTACCTCAGCCATATTCTTTGCTCTTCCAGATGGTTCAGATGGGTTCATGGTGTACTATGATGCATCCAGAGTAGGTTTGGGTTGTATGCTTATGCAGCATGGAAAGTTCATAGCCTACATATCTAGAAAACTTAAACCTCATGACAAAAATTATCGTACTCATGATGTTGAGTTAGTAGCCGTAGTCTTTGCCTTGAATATTTGGAGGCATTATTCCTATGGAGTTTATGTAGATGTCTTCACAGATCACAAGAGTCTTCAATATGTCTTTTCTTAAAAAGATCTCAATCTTCATTAGAGAAGGTGGTTAGAGCTCTTGAAAGACTACAACATAAGTGTCCTCGATCATCCGAGCAAGGCAAATGTAATGGGTAACGCTTTTAGTAGCCTATCTATGGATAGTGTCTCTCATATTGAGAACAGTAAGAAGAAGTTAGCTCAGGAAGTCCATCAACTTTCCAGACTAGGCGTTTGCTTAGTCGATACAGATGAGGGTGATATATGCGTTCAGAGTATTTCAGAATCATCTCTAATTTCTGAGGTAAAAGAAAAGCAAGATAGATATCCCAGCCTTGTAAAGTTGAAAGAGTCAATTTAGGATCAAAAAGTAGTGGTATTCTCCTAAGGGTGAGATAGTGATTTGCGTTGTCAGTGTCGTCTCTATGATCCAGGTATAGACGACTTAAGGAAGAAAATTTTTGCAGAAGCGCATGGTGTGTGCTACTCTATTCATCCAGGGCCACAAAGATGTTACGTGACTTGCGGGAAATCTATTGGTGGAGTGGGATGAAGAAAGACATTGCAGAATTTGTGGCTATGTGCTCTACATGTCAGCAAGTTAAGATAAAGCATCATAAGCCTAGTGGGTCCATGTAGGAGTCCAGTGTTCCTATTTGGAAGTGGGAAGTTGTGAACATGGACTTCGTGATGGGTTTGCCTCGAACTTGTCATCAGCATAATTTAGATTAGGTTATTGTAAACAGAATAACCAAATCAGCTCATTTTCTTCCAGTTCATACCTCTTAGTCAACTGAGGATTACACCATACTCTACATCAAGGAGTTGGTCAGATTTCACGGTGTTCCGCTATCTATTATCTCAGACAGAGGTACCTAGTTTACCTTTCATTTTTGGAAAGCATTCTGAAAGGGTCTTCATACCCAAGTTTATCTCTATACAGCCTTTCATCCTCAGATAGATGGTCAAGAAGAAAGGACCATTTAGATGTTAGAAGATATGCTAAGGGCATGTGCAATTGATTTCAAGGGAAGTTGGGATGACCACTTACCTTTGATTGAGTTTGCATACAACAACAGTTATCATTCTAGTATTAGATGGCCCCATGCGAAGCTCTCTATGGTAGGAGACGTAGATCTCCAATTGGTTGGTCAAAGTTTGTAAGGCCTTAGTCATAAGGACTAACTCAGTATTTCATGCCATAGAAAAAGTGCAGTTGATCAGAGAAAGACTCTAGGCTACTCAAAGCCGACAAAAGTCTTATGCAGATGTTCGTAGAATAGATCTCGAGTTTGAGATTGGTGACTATGTCTATCTAAAGATCTCTCTCATGAAAGAAGTGAAGCGGTTTGGCAAGAAAGGGAAACTCAGGCCCCGATAGGTTGGTCCCTTCAAAATTCTCAGTCGATTCAGCAAGGTAGCTTACAAGATCAAATTGCCTTTAGATCTAGCTTCATTTCATCTAGCCTTCCATGTATTTTTTCTCAATAGGTGTAGAGGTGACCCATCAGTTGTAGTCCCTATTCAGAGCATTGATGTTAAGAACACTCTCTCTTATGAAGAGACTCTAGTTGAAATCTTAGACTATCAGACTCGTAGATTGAGGAATAAAAAAGTCCCTCAAGTTAAAGTTCTTCAGTGAAATTAGTCCGTCGAAGGAGCTACTTGGGAAGAAGAAGTAGACATGTGTACCAAATATCCTCACTTCTCTGCCAACTCTAATCAAGCTCAAGGTAACAGTTCTCCTTAAGCTTACTCAGTTTCATGTTCAGTGCTTATCACGAACTTGGTATTAAATTTTATGTTCATGTTCCCAGTATAAACTTGGTATCAAGTAACATTGCATATTTAGTCATACATTAATGTATCAGCTCAGTTATATAATTATGCATCAGAAATGCATTCTCATTTGGAGAAACTTAGTTCCTCGGAACATTGAGTCATGCATTCATGAATCAGTTGCACAGGCATCAAATATGTATTTTTAGTATGTAATGTTTAGCTTGTCAATCATGTCATCATTTTCCAGTTATTTATTTTTAGGTCAGGTTCAGCTTTTTGTTTCCTCTTTCAGTCAGTCTCATTCGAGGACGAATGTTCTCAAGGGAGAGATATTGTAATACCGCAAAGATTTCTAACAAATTTCATTCCAAGAATGCCTAGTATTAGCTTCTAAAGTTAATAATAATTATTCCATGAGGAATTTTTAAGATTATCACTTTTTGTCATGTGAAAAATTCATTAAGCTTTTCATCGATATATGATTCTCTTAAATCCGACAATTGGGGAAGAAATTATGACTATTTCAAGTTCCCATAATAAAACAGCACCATATTAGTCACTGGCGCGGCGCGGCACAAGAGGAAATGTCATTTGGCAATTTCCAGTAGGTGTCTGTGATTATGGCTCGTCGTGCCAGCACTCAAATTCAGAATTTTCCTTTTTCCCGTGTGTTAGCGCGATTTCCCCCGCATCGTGCCAAAGTTCCATGTCACAAAGGAAGGGGCAACACGATGGATCCGCATCAAGCTATCCCTTAATTTTCCAATTTTTAATTTCTAGTGACATTCCATGATAACGCCGCATCGCACCAGGGCCCAGTTTGGGAAATTTTTACTGAAAATAAATGACGCATCCAGGGTTAAAATGTTCAATTTCCTACCCATATTTAAACCGAATAACACGTAATTTAGCTATTCTTTACCCAACATACTATTTTCTCTCAAGTTTCTCTCAATAACAAGCTAGGTTTTCTATTGGGGATTCAAATTAAGGAAGGTTTCACCATTAATCTTAATGAAATCATGAACTAAGGTATGCGTAGTCTTCATTCATGGACTCCTTTCAGCCATAAAGACCAAGAATCTCTTTCCTAAGTTTAAGTTTATGGATTCCTTTATGAATTTCATATTGGGTACATTTTTTTTATGTTGATAATGATCAATTGAATTCAAATCCATGTTGGTGTTCAATTTTATATAAAAGTGAATAGATGTATATTCATATGAACCTATGAATAAACCCTAGGATGATAAATTAGAGATGACCAGTGATGATTAATTATTGTATAATGTTGTCTACATATGCTATGCCTACAATGTGTTTGGTTAAATGCCTAGATAAAGGAACAATGCCCAACTAGTATGATATCATGAAATCCCCCAATATGTGCAAGTTATGCCTATGACATGTTTTTGATAGAATGCTTCTATAAATGAATTAGGGAATATGAATTTCGCTTTATGTTCAAGTAAGTTATTCTTGGTCAGTTTCATTCCATCGAGTAATGGGGGTACTTGTACCCAAAACATTAGCTATGCTCTTAGATCCATGTCATGTTTTCACGATACTCTCAGTCAAGCCATGATCCTTAGACTTCAGACAGTCTTATGACTCAGGAAATTTCCATGATCTCATGAGCTCAATCAGTTGTCAGATGTTAGTAGTATTCTATCAATCAGCATAAGTCAGTAACTCAGTCCATGTTCTGTTCAGTAAATCATGTTTAGTGTCTATTCAGACGGGAGTAGAAATTAGCACCAAGGGAACCCAAGGGTGGGAACTCAACTGTTATATGAGGGTGTCATTTTTAGAAGAAATTCTTGTGTTCCAAAACTATGTAGCCAGCATAGGTTAAGACCTCATAGCCTGCTATATGAGGATAGATGAGGTGGATTAACCTGTTATATGAGGGTTCCCACCATTCTCATTAGAGTTACCTGTTATATTAGGGTCACTCACATATTGTCCTTACCAGTGGCGCAATATTGACACCCTTCCAATTTGGGCATAGATTGTATCCTAATTCAGCTATAATGCATCATTTGGGGCATGTTTGTTAGATGACAAACTCCCACAGTCTCAGTATCAGTCTCAATAAAAGAACTCAAATAGCTCTTCAAAATCCAGGACTATCAGATACAGTCAACTCAGATACAGAATGGAACTCAGATAGTTCCATCAGATTTAGGACTGTCAGATACAATCACTCATGTTATTAGTTATTAGTATGTCATGTTATCAGTACTATGATTTAGTACTCACGTTATCACGATTTAAGATATAGTTACTATGTATACATGCATGTAATCTCACGTTATTAGTCAGTTAGATAGTATTGTTCATGCATATGAACCCCATTCATTCAGCGTACCCCACATGCATACCAGTATATTCAAAGTACTGACGCATTTTCGCTCTGGTGTCCTATACCATAGGTTTAGAGACACGTGCTCCAGATCAGTAGTAGATTACAGTTTCAGTAGTAAAAGTTAGAAGTGAGTCCTCATCATTCGAGGACATGATTATTTCTCTATTATCTCATTAATTAGTTTATTAGTTGGAGTTAGTTGGGATATGTCCCATCATCTTCTTACTCAGACAGTTCAGTCAGTTATAGGCTTTCTAGACTATCATATTTCAGACTTCAGCATTTGCAGTTTTGTTTTGGGTATTTCATACCCCGTTTGGATGTTATATTTTACATCAGTTATGTGAACCTTATGTCTTTTTAGTTCATGTTTCTGCATTATTCAGTATTTTATGCAGTATACAGGCACAGATATCAGTCATGGGTTAGCTTGTGGTCCTTTAGGGTCATGAGCACCGTGTAGCATTCCGGTACCAAATTTGGGGCATTATATTGGGTGAGTTGTATGATATTTTATATTGAGCAATATGCATAAGTTTTCCACTTGGAGAGTAAATTCATTAGGCTTGGATTATTTGAAGTAGTAATCTAGAGATTTCAATTATGTCTGTAACATGCTTAGTGTAGGAACTTGCATTTATGTAGTCATTAGAGCACCATATTGAGTGTCTTTCTTGTAGTAGAAGTGTGGAGTCTCTTTAGCTTTTGATGCTTATATTGAAGATTTGTTCAAGGATGAACAAAGCTTTAAGTGTGGGGTGATGATGTTGGGCATATTTGTGCACTCTAGTGTGGTTATCCGAGCTTAATAAGCCTTTTTTGAGGACAATACATATGCTTTACATGTTAATAAATATATAAAGGTGCATCTATATATCCAAGTATGTACTTTCAATGTTTAAAGATGTTTGCAGGCAAGTTTGGGATCAAACTGAGCATTTAAAAGTCTAGACAAGAAAACTTGTAAAACCCTGAATCTTGTTTAAGTCAAATCTACTCTCCAGAAGAGTTAGAGATGACTTCCTAAATGATTATTATTTAAATCAGATAGAATTTCCCCAATTTTGACTTTTAATCATGTGGGAAATTAAATTATCTTTTCAACGATAGCAATTTCTTCCAAATACGATATAGAAGTACAAAGTTATGGATGTTTTTACTGAGAGCTGTCAGAACCGCTCAAGTGTGATGGATAGGTTAACAAACTGTCGATCTAGCGAAGTGTCATCGCCTAGACCATCGCAGCTAAGGAAGTAAGTTATTCTTCTGGCTAAGGTACGACGGACAGGTTGACAGACCATCGAACTTGCGACGGACTGTTGCCCAAGCCATCGCTACAAAGGCAGTAAGTCCCTATTCTGTTCCACGTGCGATGGTCAAAATGATGGACCGTTGAGCCAGTAATAGACCATTGCCCGAGCCATCACAGATCCCGTTCAGCAATTTAAAGTCATTTTTAAAAGGGTATTTAGGTTTTTTTCCACCTAATTTAATCCTTAATTATACCAGTACATAGCTCATAACTTCATTATCCATCTACAACATCAAATTAGGGTTTTCCCTCAAAGATAATCCCTATGAAAAAGATCCAAATCCTTCTTCAAGAAACTAAGAGATTTAAGTTCTTCAAGTCTAGGGACTTTAAGAAACTAACAGTTAAGGTTTGTCGTGTTGATTTATGGGTCCCTTTCACCCCTAAAGCTCAAGAATCTCTTTACAAAATATAGTATTTGTTTATTTATGAATGTTCATGATTTAATTTAAATTAAAGTTCATGTCCATATTGTTTTAGGGTTTTGATTCGTGTTTTAAATTACATATTCCAATAATTGACCCTAGGATATGGTGATTTGCATAATAATCTTGATAAACCCTTTAATTTGCACGTTGATTGATTTATCCATGATTATTAGATGTGTTGATGGTTTTATAACCAAAGCATGCTCCCCATGTGTTTGAATAAATGCCTATGTGAATGAAAAGTATCATACTAGTATGATAATATGCAATCTCCATTCATGTACGAGTCTATGCATTTAAGTGTTTGTTGGAATGTCTTAGTCAATGAATTATGGATATATGTGTAGCCATTGTGGTACTTTAGAACTTTTACATCATGAAATCTCCAAGTTATAGTATTATGCATTGTGATATTAGTCATGTATTCAAGGAAGTCATGCTTTGTCGGTTTCCGTCTATCGAGTACTGTGGGTACTTGTACCCAAAAATTTAGATATATGACTAGAATCAGTGTTATGTTTTCAAGATACTCTCTGCCAAGCCATGATCCATAGAATTTAGTTAGTCTCTTGACTCAGAAAAACTCAGTAAACTCAGCAATTCCAATAGTCTCACAGATCTCAGGACTTCAGTAATCTCAGTAGTATTCCATCTGTCAATGGAAATGAGTTAAATTTGTCACGTCAGTTCAGTTAATCATGTTTAGTGTCTATTTAGATGGGAGTAGAAATTAGCACCGAGTGAACCCAAGGATGGGAACCACCTGATATATGAGGGAGTAATTCATAGAAACAATCCTTGTGTTCCAGAACTACGTAGCCAACCTAGGTTGAGACATCATAGCCTATTATATGAGGGTAGATGAGGCAGCTTAACCTGTTATATGAGGGTTCCCACCATTCTTACTAGATTTACCTGTTATATGAGGGTTACTTACAGATTGTCCTTACCAGTGGCGTGGTGTTGACACCCTTCTAATTGGGGTTACAGATTGGACCCCAACTCAGCTATATTTCGTTATTTGTGGCATGATGATTAGATGACTACTTCCCATAGTTTCAATTGTAGATCAAGACAGTCATATATAGTTATTCAGTCTCAGTAATAGAACTTATTTTTATAGAATTTAGGACTGTCAGATACGGTGAACTCAAATCAGTACGGAACTTAGCTAGTTCCATCAGAAATTAGACTGTCAGATACACTTGTTCAGTATTAGTTATTTTAGTTATACAGTTATCAGTATCTCATATTATCAGTACTCAGATTTAGTAATTATTTTATCGTGAACTCATTTATAGTTATTGTGTATTCATGCATGTATTCTCACATTCATGTTATTCAATCTGTTAGTATCATTCATGCATGTGAACCCTGTGCATTCAGCCTACCTCACATGCATACCAGTAGATTCAAATGTACTGACGCATTTCCACTATGGTGTTTTATACCTTAGGTTCAGAAGCACAAGCTCCAAAGCATCAGTAGCATTCCAGTCTCAGCAGTCAGAGTTAGCAGTGAGTCCTCATCCTTCGAGTACATAACCATTAATTTATAATATCATTAATTAATTTATTTCAATAGTTGGAGTTAGTTAGGGACATGTCCCATCATCTCCTTATTCAGACAGTTCAATCAGTTAGAGGCTTTTATGTCTAGCACATTCAGAAAGTTATTTAAGTTTTTTTGGGTATTTCATACCCCACTAAGATGTTATATTTTATCAAATATTATGTCTCATTTTTGAACCATATGGCCTTACAGCCTTTATTTCTGCATTATACAGCTTATTGTACAGTGTTCAGGAACAAATATCAGTCATGGGTTAGCATGTGGTCTTTCGGGGTCATGAGCACCGGGTAGCATTTCGGGTACCAGATTCAAGGTGTTACAAAACAAGTGTTCTATGTTTTATTTACTAGATCATCATTGTGAATACGTGTTGTTTTGAACTTTAATTCGGGGTGTGCAATTTTATAGGTGTCTTGATAAGATGATTATGATTATTCATAAAGGATGGAAAAGTATCAAATCAAGTGGGAATATCATAAAAGATTTGGAGTGGTCTAACGGAAGCACAAATCGCAACATGACGTACTTAGGATGCCTGGTAGCTCAAGACTGTATCACGGTGGGTAGTAAAATGACAATGGTTGAATTCAAATAGATCAATGCGATTTCACCGCATCGCTAGCTAATAACAATCAGGATGGTGGCCCATTACAGTAAAGAACCAATTGAGAATCAACTTCCAGTAACTCAACGCGATTAGGCTGTGTTGCAGAGTTATATCGATGTACACATTGGCGTGATGTAGTAAAGACTAAAAGCGGGAAATTTTGCCTAACTATAAAAGGACAACATGAAATCCTACTCCTACTCAACTTATGATTAGCATACTATAAATAGAGCGTACTAAAACACATTTTGGGGCACCCTTAGACGGCTTGGAGAAGAGAAGAGGCTACTAAAAGTTTATTCTTAGGTTTTTATTCTTTAGTTTAGTTTCTTTATGATTTGGATCCTTTATACAATTAGTTGGATGATGATTATGAATTTGAGTGGCTTAAAACTCCCTTTTCAGGGTTAAATCCAAGAACATGACTACTACTATTTTGGATTAATTTCGTTTAATTTGCTTATCATATTTGGTTTCTTATTTATTCTTGTTTTAATTATTTGGAGGATTGATCACCCTTATAATTCATACATTGTAAACCTTGTGATCTCGGTAAAGGTAATAGAGAGATAGAACATGGGATGAACAAAGTAGGGTTCTTATTCTTTTATTAAATAAGGAATTCAAATTAGTATATAGGATAGTGATGTATCTAGAAGACTTACTTGATTTACATGTAGGATGATAAGTTTAAGAACTTAGTTGGATTATTACATCCCCATTCAATGATATAGTTTTAATGTCAAAGTTAGGAAAATGGTTAGAGTTCTGGAGACCATGATCATGGCATTAACCTTACGGATCAACAACAAAGATAAGCAAGTTAACAAATGAAGTTCAATAACATAATATGATTGTTCAAATTTCTTTAACTGTGGGCTTTACTCCATTGATTATCTCAAGTCATTTATTTTACGCATTGCTTAATTTATTTTAGTTTACACATATTCAATATTATATTTCGATTACTCTTGCACTTAATTGATTGAACTGTGAGCTGAAATCAAAGAGTTGTTAAACAAGTCCCTGTGGGATCTATATTCAGCTTTCTTGAAGGTCACTGGTATTACTTGGTATACCACGTACACTTGTGTGTGCACTAGGCCATTTTCACAAAACATTTAAAGCATTTATATAATTCAAACCATTTAAACCATTTAAACCATCCAAATCTATTTAGAGTTCCATTACAAAACCAAACTATGCAATAGTTCCAATGAAACTTCAACAATAGAGTAAAAACATCTTTTTAGGCATTTTATCGAACATGTTGAGGGCATACTTTTACCAAGACCAAAACCAAAGCTTACACCATTATAATTAGGGTTACTCATGACCCATTTTTCAAAACATGACCAACAAGCACTCAGATGTTTAAACCATTACCAAAAATGCGTAAAGTATATTTTAAACCACTACCAAACCTTATGCATCATGATCCTCCACATTGTTTCAAAACAATAATTTTTAATTCATAATTCAATGTTCAAAATACATTTATCATGCCTTTAGTTGGAACTAACAATGAGGGAAGGAGTATATTTCTTATACAAGAAGATTTCAAAGAGAAACATGACTCTTGAGCCCTTTAAAGAACACATGAAAAATACCTAGCCTCCAATCTTCAAAAGAGCTCTTAAAGAATGTATTTAAAGTGTTTCTATCCTTTAGCAAGGGTTATGAAATGCCACCAAGGGTTATATAACTGGAGGACATTACGATTTTTAAGTAGGAAATGTCCAGACTAACCTTGACTTAAGAACTAAATCAAGCAACGATGTAGGGTATGACTCACCATGGAATCTGTACCCTAGGGTATGACTGGTACCCCAACTCTTAGCTAAGAACTTTCCATTACCCTACATAGTTTTTTATACTACATCACCCACTTAACTTATACCTTAGGGTATGAGTGATACACCAAACCGTACCGATATCTCATACTTGTGTAGATTCCACAAGACCAACCATAAAGAAACATACGAATTGACATTGCACCCCTCTTATCCTTCTATATGCTCATACCTATAAGAGTCGTACCTTACGAATTAACCTAGACAATAATACTGCCCAGCATAAGATTGAGCTCTCAATCTATAACATAAATTGTATCCAAGGGTATGGATGGTATGCTTGAGTCGTACCAAGTTTAAAGTTTAGTAATCAAATATGGGTAAAAGAGGTTCGTACCACCTATATTTTTGAAATGATCTATTTCATTGACCACGAGTTAACCTACATTCAATGGAATGTCATCTAAAATAAAAGCAACCATACGAGTATGCAATTCAGGGATTGATGTCATGTGAGTGCAAGGAGATACTCAGCTACAAATGATGTGTAACTATATTTGAGCCTCAGAAGTGAAGTTGTTCATGGAAATATTTCTTTTAGTTTTTAACCATAAGACTTCCTTTCAAGGACATAGCCATTATGGTAACCAATTCCCTTATTTACACCACTTTGCTTTGAATTCACCCATGTCTTCTTGTTTGAGCCCATAAACATCATTGAATTATTTAGCCCAACTTTTACCAGCTTTCCCGAGTCTTTACAATCATGTTTAGTGGGTTTGAGAGAGATAATTCACTGATATTAGTGTAAAATTCACATACCCATTATTTATTTGCAAGGAATAAATCCGGGGCAAAGCATTTCCACCCTGTGGCTTCAAGCTTGTTGTGGAAGGCCCGTAGTTTCTTCGACACATTCTCAAAACACATATATCTTTCGAAGAGCAACTTTTTCTATGAAATATCACTGTAGTTGTTAGTGTGGATTTCGGGTGCCATGGATCGGATATGATCATACTTATCCATGAGGTTGTCCTGAAAGCACAAAAAACACATTATATCTTTCGATGTCATTTTAATGATACAATTTGTGCTATGTAGATCATTAAAGTTCATTGGACTAAGTTCTTGGATTCGCTTGGATAAAAATTAGAAATGCAAAATTTTTGACCTGGTAGGGACCTGTCCTCGGTTGTAGCAATCGTAGTCAGGACCACATTCATGTTACTGTCGTCACGGTCTAGGACCGCAAGCGCGACACCTGAGGCTGGTTCCCTGTCAGCTTTGCACGATCATATTTACCTAATTTTAGACTGCTAGCATGGTCTACAATATGGGTGCAAATAAAAGTCACGTGAAAATGCTACAACTGTGACTGAATGTGCCTTTCAAAAAGTATATATTACTATTGAAAGTTCATTTGAGAAATTTATCAAACACTTGGCGTGCATATCTCATCGGGCTACCTTTTTTATACACTGTTGTGTACTCAAGATTTACACACTTATGTACACCTTACTCTTGCAGCCAACATCTAACCAATAACAAATATAACAACATAGAAGGCATAACAATTATAAATTATAGGCCCTTTCTTAATCTTTTAATCTATGGCCTATTTTAAAAAAATAAAATCATGGATTCATGTTACATACCAAAGTTGTGATGCAAAAAGAAATATGCAAAGAGGCTTTTTGAGAGGTCACAACATGACCTAAATTTAGCCTAAATTTGAGACTATAATCTAGAAAGAGAGTGTGAGGGTAATAAGGGGACACTAGGAGTTCAATGACTGAAGTAACCACGACCACAGTTAGGGGACCGCAATTGCTGACACCTGCACAACCGCGATTGCGGCTTGGGGCCGCAAATACAGTAACTGAGAGTAGTTTTGCTCCCCTCTTTTCCTATGCTTAGCATTTTACTCGATTTTCATATATTTTTCCCTTCTCAAATTTTTCAAAGTAGAGATGCATACTTTCCCTTTTTAATCTCATTCAATCGAATCCAAAGTGCAAAAAATTCATGTGTTATTCAAATTCAAAAGACAACATCTATACTATGACAACATAGAAAAACAGATATGAGCCACTCTTGTGGACTTTGTTGGTTACCTCCCAAATTGTGCCTTAGTTATCATCATTGCATGATATCTTTCTTCTTTCAATCTCACAGTGGGTCCTCAAACCCCAAATCATTCACTTTTTTGTTTTTAACACCCACCACGGATACTACTTTGAGCTCCATAATTTGCTTCTTTGACTTGTAATGTGTTAATGAGACCTTATCTTCTTGTACCCAAATTTTATCTCCCCCAGCTTTAGATCAATAATGGATCTCCCGGTGGTCAAGAAAGGATGACCAATAATGATAGGTACCTCTTGGTCCATCTCATAATTCAATACTATGAAATTCACTGGGAGAATGAATTTTTCCACCTCCACAAAGAAATCAAACAATATACCCACGGCCTTTTTATGGACCAGTCCGCCATCAAAAGTCGTATCAAGGTCGGTGTAGGAGTGTCCAATCCAAGTTTCTTATAGATGAAAAGAGGCATTTCATTGAGCTTTTACCAAGGTCATAAATATCTTTTGTAAACTCACGAGTCCCAAAGGTGCATCGAATAGTGAATGCTCCGATGTAATATTTCTTATTTGTGAATTCTATCCATGATAGCACAATAACCATGAGTAAACTCAATGGTATCACCCTCAACAAGCTTCTTCTTAGACATTAACTTCTTCATTAACTTAGTGTATCCTAGAATCTCTGGGATCTCCTCGAGTAGTAGGATATTTATTGAAAGATTGCCAAGTTTTGTAATCAATTTTCTCATTTTGTCACTCTCTTCCTTTTAATACCATCATTGAGGGAATGGGGGAGGAACATGGATGGTTGGCATTGCTTCTCCTTGTGGCATTCAAATTCTCCCACTTCCTAATCATTTTATCTATCTCTTTCTCATCATTTTCCTCTCTTCTTTGAGGCATCACCTCCTTTGCCTTGGACTTGGGCATCTTTTCACACATATATTTTCTAAGGGGCTCGTCAGAGGCGTTTCCACTGCTAGTGACAATTGCTAGGACTTATTCTTAATTCCTTAGGTTAGCAATTGTGTCACTCGAAAGTCCACCTTTATCCATTACATTTGGTTGCATAGATATTTGATCGACTTGATTCTCCAATTGTTTAATAGAGGTAGAGTGAGACCCCCTGTTTGGGAGGGAATGGAAGTAGTCACCCTTTAACTCACATACTGTTTTGTCCTTACTTTCAACTCTACTCATGATTCATGCAGAAATATCTTCGATCTTTAACTTTTTGGGGTCGATGACATTTGACTCTTTGGCCTTAGCCTTATCATGAGGAGGAATTTAGCAGTCATAGTTAGTTCCTTATCTCTCCAATATCTCTCTTCATCATGATATATCCAACCTTGGTTCCCACCTTACTTTGATAGGCTAGGTGGGAACCCTCAAGTAGTTTGCCAAGTACTAAATTTCTTTATCCAACTTCTCTGCCTTATCATAATCTTCATAAGGCTTTGATTCTACGACATTCACCGTTTTTGCTTTGGCGGGTGCACCCATAACATGTTTTATTAAAAGATCAAGTTGGGTCATCATCTTGGCCATGTTCTTCTCCTTCTCCTCAACTCGTTTTCTTTGGTCATTAGTCAACATGAAGATAGTAGAAGGGGTCCTAAAAGCATCGATATCACGGGTGTGTCACCCTCAGTTTTGTTTTTATACTTCACCTATCAATCGAAAGGCCGCAAAATGATGTAATTTCATTATATAGCCACCTGCCGCATTATCCACCACAATTTTGTTCAATGGGTCAAGAGTTCTATAGAAAATCTCAAGGAGCATTTTATCCGAGATTTCGTGAATTTGAAATTGAGCTATCTTTCCATTAAATCTCTCCCAATCTTCTAACAATGGTTCTCCATTCATTTGCAGGATGTTCACAATCTTATCCCACTTTTGAAGCATTTTCCATGGTGGGAAATATCTATCAAGGAACACCATGGTAAGGTCCTCCTAAGATGTAATTAAACAAGGTGGAAGTGAGCTAAGCCACAACACCGCTTCACCCATTAGTGTAAATGGGAAGAGTCAAAGCTGAATGGATTCTTGTGTAATATGCGCTATGTTAAATGGCGCACAAACTTCTGCGAAGTTCTTCAAATGGACATTTGGGTCCTCATATGCTTGACCCCCATATAATCATTTCATTTGTAACATGTGAAGCATAATGCTAGTCACATGAAACACACCATCCCCGTTGGTTGGCGGGATGTGAATTGCACTTGTTGCCCCACCTCATTTAATTGGCCCTCATCATCTAGTGGAGCGTCAAAGGTTCCCAAATTACTTACATTATTGATCATTGCTCCGTTCATACTTTGATCACCTACAAAATATTCAAAAACAACAAATAAAGTAAATTACCCGACTCTATGTATTCACAAGTAAGAATAGCACCACATAAGTGAAATCTATATTTCACTCCCCGGTAATGGGGCCATTTTGATAATGCTCAACTCACTTCTGTAATTGAGGGGTGGGGCGATCGTTGTAAAGTAACCCAATGTAACTTGAGGTCGATTCTTAAGGAGTGAATATTATATACTTCAAACCTAGGGGTACTTAAATTACTATAAGGTTACCCAAAATGCTAATGAAAACGATATGTACAATTAAATGGGGGGAATTGTTTGAAATATTTTAACAAAAACTTCAAAAAATACGTGGTAAATGCTATATTTGATTGAAATTCAAGGTTGGGAGAGATCTTGGGATTATGTATCCTTAGAGGTAAAGAATGTGGGGTAATGGTTGATAATTATGGAATTTAGTTCTTAATTAATTGATGGTCTAGGTCGAAGATCATTGAGGTCAATCTTTCAATAAGACCCCCACGATTTCACCCATTGTCTCTTTAGAGCACCTAACAAGTGTGGAGTTTATATAACTACCCAAAGACTCAACCAATCATCCCTATTTCTAGGATGTTGCTCTTGACATGATTTACACTCCCCAAGCACTTATTTCTAAGATTACAAAGCGTAGTAAACCATAGGATTAGTTGTTCACCACTTCCTTGTCCCCCGATGACCCTTTTACGAGGATGTTATGGGTTACCTAATATTCATCTAAATCCTTTTTTCGAAGATGACAAAGGGTTTCTACTGCTCGGACTTTCACTCATCAAACCCATTTGGTGATTTCGAGTTTTCAAACTTCAAATTCCAACATATAAGATAAAGAAATGGTGAAATCCATACTCAACAACGAAAATCCATGCAAACACAATAATACCTACACACAATTACATTATAGTTCAACATAACCCCAAGACTAAATTACTTAGCTACTCGTGAAGAAAGTAAAGAGAATAATACCATGTCGGTCAACCCAAGCATTCATCTTTCACAAAGAAACTAAGAAATTCGATACTCCCAAGTTAATTACACACTTTCCCAATTAGGGTTTCAATCTTGGAATTAAAAACTATGTCATGAGGTAAACAATACCCAAAGAAGAATGATTTTTGCTTATATATGATTTGGGATTCATCCATGACATTTTACAAATCAGCCCTTGGTCCTGTTCCCCCTTATCCACGGTCACATTTGTTTATCCATGACTGCAGTTATATTCCACGGCCACACATTGATTACCAACTAAACTGACTGGGACTGCGGTCGCGATAACTAAGGATGACTTCTTCAGGTTTCTATTTTCCCTCCTTTTGCATGCTCACCTTCTCCACTACACACCTAAAAAATTTGGATGTTAGTGCACTTAAATCCATATAATTCCTTATTTTCTAATTCAAAACATAGTAGAATGCATGAATGATTAGTACCAATGAGAGGTAGAATTACCACTCATCATATACCTACCAATCACAACATTCAAGACAACCACTTATATGCCCTTTGTATAATCTATCACTCCAAATATCTCACCCTCTATCATTTTCACAAGGATTTTCACCACCTATTCCTTTCCTAACCATTTCTCATGAAAAAAACCTTACCTCACCTTCGTAAGCCATAACTCTAGAAGTCACCCTAGACTATCCCCGACTTAGGGACTTCTACATTCACCATGCACCCCAATGCCACTACCATCCTAAAATAAGCAAATCATTTTAGGAACCAAAAAATAAAAATCGTCCATGCCACCCAAGACAAGACAAAAACCCTCGAAATAAGATACGGCTCCATAGGAACATAGTACCTCATAACAACAACCTAAACCATAATGAAGAACCATACCAACCTAATCACACCTGTTACGACCCGAGTCTACCCGTTAGTCGTAACACAGTTCTTAAAAACACAAGTGGTCTAAGTCTAACCAATGAACTGGCATGATATGTGAGCAATTGATTTAGAATATATAAAATAGCTAAATTTTTAGTGCAGAAATATAAACATGAAATAATCTGGGTAAAAATTATTTTGATAAAACTGAATAGACAATTGTAGTATACAATTTATGACTCCGAGTGACTATATATGAAGACTCTACTATACTGACTATAGATATATAGGACAACCTCCAACTACCACTAATCAACACATATGAATAATAAAATAAAGTACATGAGCAACATCTGACCGGAGTTCTCAAAATAGGAGAACTCATTACCTTTAGGCTGAAAGCTGCAAGCTCTGATTATGACTTGTAGGCTACAATTGGTACCTACATTATGAGACAATGTAGCACATAGAAATATATGTGGATCAGTAGTTTGCAATGTACTGAGTGAATGGGGGTGAATGCAATATGTAAACCTAATTGCATATATAATCTTAAACTATGAATGCTAAGTGCAAATAGACTCACCAAGAGACTGAAATAAATTAAAAGTTGAAGTATCTTAAAATATAAGTATTAAACATTATTTGATAAGTTTCTGAATCACTATACTTAGTTTCCTAAATCTTTAATTTTGTGGAATAAGTAGAACTGAAGATAGGAAGCGGTAAAACATTAAAACTGTATGTACATCTCATGTGAAGCTTAATATGTTGTAAAACTATAATGAGGATCATGTATGAATTATGGGTATGAAACAATGGGATTGAAACTAACATAACATGTACTGGCTGATCCAATTAATTTAATAACTGATGCCTTTATGACTGAATGATTTAAATCTAAGTAAAGGGATAACTAATTTCTAGATATTGAGTAGCTGATATCTGAATATGGAATAACTGATTTATGAACACTAAATAGCTAATTATTGAATACTGAATAACTGATATCTCAATACTGATCTTTTAACAATTGAATATTGATTATTTGATATATGTATATTGATTAACTTATATCTGAATGTTGATTATGTAATACTGAACTATACTTATAATGAATTACTAGACTTAAACTGTGGAAGGTATCATGTAACCGACACAACCCAATCTGAGTTAATCAGGGTCAAACCTATAACCCCAGTTTGAAGGGTTTCAATACTGTGTTATAGGTACTAACACTGGCTATGTGGATCCACTAAACTAGTTTCCTAAAGGACTAAAGAGTCACCCTCTACTAGTAGGTGCCCTCATCAAAGTCGTGTCAACCCCCAATTAGAAGGTAGAAATCACAAACCTACGCTGTATACGTAGTTCAGTAACTCAGGGATTGGTACTAAGGGTCAAACCCTCTACTGGTAGGTGAGCCTCTAGCGCTAGGTTCGCTCGTGCTAATTCCCACTGCCAAATGAATAGAAACTGCTCCTGCACTTAACTAAGTTTAACTGAACATTATTTCTTAAAACTGATAGTGCTCATCATGTCATAAATATCTGAGTAAATAATAAGACTCATGGTTTCACTGAATTATTACTTCAATTATCTGAAGTGTAAGTAAACACAGGTATCGAGTGTTCATAACTCATAAGCACTAGATGACTATAAAGCACAACAGCAACACATAAAACTATAGGATGAGAATAATGGTTCAAAGACCCAAAACATGAACATTCTACCAAACTTGTGAGAATTAAGAACTTGAAAATAGGAATGTGTTAAACATGAGAAATCGACATGATTACACAGCTAAATTCATAAATTTAGGGTTTAACATGAATTTCACTTGAATAAGACATGGAAAATAGAAACTTAAAGCATGAGATAACATAACTGTCTATGGAGTCATACTTGAACATGAATTGACTTTAAATTACTAAGGAAATATAAAATAAACCCATCTTGACCATATGCATCTTCAATATAAAAGAAAACTCATCTTTTAAAGTCAAAGAAAGGATTTGGGCTCCATGGGTGGAAGAGACCCATGAATGAACTCCCACATACCTTAATTAGAAGAATTCTTACAATTAAAGCTTGAATCCTTGAACAAAAACTTAAATTTGGAGCTTGGATACTTTAATTCTTAGAGAGAAAGTTTAAATATTTCGTTCATGGAAAGAGGAGGATTTCTACGTGAGAAACATTGAGGAAGATGGGCAAATAATGCCCTTTTGAGTGTTATAATTCATGCTTTGCAAGTTTGGGGTTGAGGGAAAAGGTCCAAAGTTCCCTTTGACATGAAGAAGCTAAAATTGTGTGGGAATAAGTTCTGCATTGCGTCCCTAATAGTGGGGGAGAGAGCTGCTCATCGCGCCCCTTATTTCACGAGAGAGACCGGCATGCTGCGGACAAATTGTGATCCCTTATTGCTTCTCACGAAAATGGCCATAACTTTTCGCTCGAGTATTGAATTAAAGCAAAATAGGTATAGTTGGAAATCTAACTCAATTATCTAGAATTTTGTTGGTCTTAAGTATACACGTTCAAAGTACTTCCTTGTAGAATAGAATACAAAGTCTTGGCTGAATCAAAGGCTCTTAGCTCAACTTTGTTCTAAGTGATTACTATGAATATTTTTTACCTCGAAAGAACTTCACACACTAGTATAATGATCATGACATATGTATTTACATACAAATCATGGGATTAATATTTACAGACATAGGAATCAAAATTTGATGTCAAACCCAAAAATACAGGATGTTACATTATCTCCCTCTTGGAATCATTCATCCTCGAATGACAGATTAGAACGTGTTGAAGTTTTATTAGTACGGAATAATGTACACATGACATGTACAGTAATGAAGGATATAGCTGAGCTTAAAAATTATAACTTTTATCATGAAACCGATTTCTGAGCTGACTTATACAAGGGGTATTACACTGTCTGAGCTGGAATATTTTGAAAACTGAGATTATGTACTGAACACTTATGAATTGAGTCAAGACTAAATAACTAAATCTGAAACATGATGCTTGGATTGAACTAAATTCGGAACTTGCACTGACGTGAATGAATTACCTCATGAAATAGCCTTATTTATGAGACTTTGGATAGTATGACTAGATGGAAAGATGGAAAGCCATAGGAACTTGTCTATCTGACTTCTAAACTGAGTTACTGACTATATGGAATGAATTATAATGGAAGCTTATACTCAACTAGAATATTCTTAATAAGATATATGAGTAAGAAATCTTAATATGCCTAACTCTATAACATGGAACATAGGTCTATAAAATATAAAGCTGGGATACCACCACTATGCCTTAAGTAAGGCAACTTCTAACGCTTAAGCTTAGGCCCAACTCTGAGTTGAACTACGTACCCTCAATATGTTCAAGCCTAAATCAAAAACTCAATATACTACACATAACATCATAACACTAGTCTGAACCATGAATTCAATACCCTATCCATTTTCACCACTTCTCATCTCATGAATAATTAATCTTACTACTTTAACAACTTAATTGAAACTCTTACTAGGAATTCACTAGCACACAATGCATTCATCCACTCATATACCAACATGATATTCAAGCCTATTATTTTAACAACATATGAACATCTAAACAAACACCCATAAACTTCTTTCTCATATTCTCCAAACCCCTATCAATAACATCTTTCTTGCACTATCCTTTGGAAGACATCATAAAATTCCCAACTAACCATGCCATATAACAAAAGTCCTTCCTCAATCATCCTTTACACTTATAGTTGAGATACAATAAGCATGCAACAATCTTTCTCCAATATGAGACATTTACTCTCTCCCATCTAAACAATTACTCATTATAGCTATCATTACATAAGTAGAGGTCACTGAAAGGTTAGAATATAAGTACCTAAAGCATCAAAGAATAATATGCATAACTTAGACCCTTAACTGAGGCCTAAAGAATAGAGTATCAACAACATGAATTAATTATAGAGATCTAAACTAAGGACATACACACCATGACTTTAATTTCAGTAATCATTAAGAGTGTAACATGAGTACCTGGAACTGAACATACTTTAAAACATGAGTACATGAGTCATGAGTTGCATGTCCTGAGGCTAGAATTCCTAAAGTCATATAATATGATTCATATTGTTGAGTGAACTAAACTCCTCATATAAGGATCTGGAAGCATACATGATTCTATGGAATGTACAAGAATATGAGATATGATCATAGGGTTGACTTGCAAGGAATGAGTTGATCTCATGATAACTGAAGTACAAAAACATGCATTGAGATAAGAATAGGTCGAGCATCTTCCTTCCTTGCTAAAGTTCTATAACACAATGGCATCACTACTAGAATCTGAGAGCCTGACTTTGTTAATTGTTCAATCAGCACCCCTTAGCTTAAAGCCATCACTCTAAGTCTATGGACCCCTTTACTAACTGTAAACTGAACTGCAACCTTTTTACTCAAGAGTCCAAGGTATAACGATTCACATATATACTAAACTCACCCTGAAAGACTACAGTTGAATATGTAAAAGCCACAGCTAGTACTTTCTTTTGGCATACAACTCTTAGCTTTCTATAGTACCATTAGTCATCATATAATAATTTAAACATTACCCAATTTAGAATCTTCATGAGTATCACAATACTGTAAGAATTACCATTACACCAACATGCCCTACATCAACAACATATATTTTCAAATCAATATACCTAAATTCTTGCATACACTATTTCAAGCGTACTAATTCACCTTTCATACAACTAGCCCTAATGGATACATAATCTGTTAAATCCTTACAAACATTATCCCATTTTACTGCTACTAAACTTCTGGATTCGTTCTTCTAACTCTTGATCATATGCTATCAAATGATTCTGAGAAGGAATCTAAGGATACATCTGACTTTGGCTTAGTGCACAATTTTCATGAATATGAATGAAGTCCTTCAAACTTAGAAACCTAAAACCACTGATGGGATACTTCTGAGCTTGCATACAATCCCCTAACTGTCTGTGGGGACTTTTTGAGAAATCTCTATTTGTTAGGATTTAAACTTCACTGTTCCTATTACCTTCAAAATAAGGCAGAGTTGACATAAATGGAGCAACGTAAGAATCTACTTAAGTTTTTTAGAGAATACTTCTACTGTACGATCTAAGAAATTAAAAGAAGGGAAATATTTCTTAAATGCTCTATAGCCTCTCAAAGAGTTATACAGACATGTCTGTACCATTTTGAAATATTCTACTTGATACGACTTCATAGACACCCTAGGACACTTGAAACCTGCACTTTGATACCAAGTTTGTCATGACCTAAGGCTACCACCTAGTCGTAACACGATGCTTAGAACCATAAATGATCATAAGCTAACACATGAATTGGCATGAAACTTGAACAACTGATTTAGAATAAATAAATTTAGAATAACTGGTACCTACATTATGAGACAATGTAACACAAAGACATATAAATCGATCAGTACTTTGGAATGTACTGAGTAACTGGAGGTGAATGCTATATGCAAAAATGATTATATTTATAATCATAAAACATGTATGCTTAGTTGAAGTAGAATCACCAACAGACTGAAATAAACTAAAAGCTGAAGTATCTTAAAACATGAGTAACAAACATGATGTGATAAGCAAGTGAATCACTACACTTATTTTCTTAAATCTTTAATTTTGTAAAATATGTAGAAATGAATATGGGAAGTGGTAAAACATGAATACGGTATGTATATCGCATGAAAAGTTGAACATGTGGTAAAACAATAATGAGGATAATGTAAGAATTATGAGCCTAAAACTATGGGATGAAAAAATTGCAAAACTCGAGGATCTAAATATACCGATATACTAAAAATGAATGAATGAACAGACCAAACAAAACATAACATGTACTGGGCTGATCTGACTAACTGAATAACTAATGCCTATGTGACTGAATGATTGAAATCTAAGTAAAAGGATAACTAATGTATGTATACTGAGTAGCTAATATCTGAATATAGATTGACTGAGTTATGAACACTGAATAAATGATGATTGAATACTGATAAACTGACATCTGAATATTAATTAACTCATACATGTATACATATTAACTGATATTTGTATACTGATTAACTAATATCTAAATACTGATCAAGTAATACTGAATTGTACTTTGTCTGAATAACTGGACTTAAACTATAGGAGGTATCATATAACTGACATACCCTAACCCGAGATCATCGAGGTCCAAGATGTAACCCCGATTGGAAGGGTGTTAGTACCATGTTATGGGTACTAATAATGGTTGTTTGGATCTACTAAACTAGTGTCCCATATTACTAAAGAGTGACCTTCTATTAGCAGGTGCCCTTATGAGATTTGTGTAAACCCCCAACTTGAAGGTAGAAATCTCAAACCTACGCAGTCTACATAGTTCTGTAATTTAGGGATCGCTACTAAGTGTACAACCCTCTACTGGTAGGTCAACCCCTAGCCTTGGGTTCGCTCGATGCTAAATCCTACTCCCAACTGAACTGACACTGGTACTGAACTTAACTAAGTTTAACTGAACATTGTTTTTTATAACTGATAGTACTCATCATGATCATAAATATCTCAGTAAATAATAAGACTCAGGGTTTCATTGAATTATTACTTGAATGACCTGGAGCATAAGTAAACACATAAGTATTGGGTGTTCATAACTCAGAAGCACTAAATGACCATAAAGCACGATATCAACACTTAAAACTGTAGGATGAGAATCATAGTTCAAAGACCCAAAGCATGAACATTCCACCAAACTTATGAGAATCATGAACTTGAACATAGGAATGTGTTAAACATGAGAAATCAAAATAATTACATAGATAAATTCATAAATAGGGGGTTAACGTGAAATTCACTTGAATATGACATGGAAAATAAACTTAAAGCATGAGATAACATAACTATCCATGGAGTCATACTTGGACATGAATTGAGTTCAAATCAATAAGGAAGACATAAAATAAACCCATCTTGAAATTATGCATTATCAATATAAAAGAGAACTAATCTTTTAGTATCAAACAAAGGTTTTTGGGCTCCATGGGTGAAAGTGACCCATGATTGAACTCCCACATACCATAATTAGATGAAATCTTTCAATTGAAGCTTGAATCCTTGAAGAAAAACTTGAATTTGGAGATTGGATACTTGAATTCTTGGAGCAAAAGGTTAATATTTCGTTCATGGGAAGAGGAGGGTTTCTACGTGAGAAACTGTGGGGAAGATGGGAAAATAATGCCCTTTTGGGTGTTATAATTCATGCCTTGCATGTTTGGGGTTGAGGGAAAAGGTCCAAAGTGCCCCTTGACCCTAAAGAAGCTGAAATTATGTGGGAATAAGTTCCGCATCGCATCCCTTATCACGAGAGAGAGAGCTCCTTGTACCGCTACTTATTCCGAGGGAGAGACCAGCACGCTCGGCCAAATTGTAGATCCTTTGTGCCTCTCACAAAAAAGGCCATAACTTTTTGGTTGGATATTGGATTAAGGCTAAATTTGTATAGTGGGAAAGGTTACTCAATTATCTTCAATTTGGTGGGTCTTGAGCAGAAAAATTCCACATATCTAAAAAGTTAGACACATTCAAAGTAGACCCTTAAAGAATCAAATACAAAGATTTATCCGCACCAAAGGCTCTTAGCTCAACATTGTTCTAAGTGATTCCTTTGAACATTTTTCACCTCGAAATCACTTCACATAATAGGATAATGATCATGATACATGGATTCACAAAACAATCATGGGATTATAGTTTACACATGTAGGAACAAGGATTCAAAGTCTAGCTTGAGAATGTGGGTTGTTAAAAGGAGTCCTTAAGACTGGATAACACAGAAAGAAACACAACCACATAAAACGCAAGTAATGCAAAATGAGGCCAAGATTCATATCCAGGGAACAAAGAAAACACAAAATTCGAACCTTAGGCCTAAGTGTTATAAGAATGCATACCACACTAGTAAAGTACTCGGTTAATCGAAATAGAAGAGAATTACTCAATTAGGCAACCCAACCTTCCCTTGAAGTCCACCACTAAAAGAAAAGTTTGACTAACCATCAATTTTCACCCTATTACACCTACAAGCTCAATACTCCGCTCTAATGGGTATCAGCAAAGACGTACACTGAGGATGCTTGGTTCTCCTATACCTAAAACCATATTCACCCCCAAGGCTACCTAGATCTCAGCACAGACACGCCCAAATCCATGTCACCAAATCGGCTCCAAGGTTTCCAATTAAACCAAAACCTTTAAAAATCAAACCATGACCACAAAGGCCTTTCCAAAATTATTTCAATCAAACTAAAACCAATTCATGTTCTTTTAATCCTTTATGCATTACAAAGATTTAAGAATTGTCAAACCATATAACCAAATTATTTTCATTATAAATTTCATATATTGTTTGAGGGCATATAATTTCCAAGACCAAAACTAGGTAATTGGGGATTCAATAGTACCCCCAAATTTATTTAACTTTCCCATGCATCTCACAATGTTCATAAACATAAATAAAACATGAATAATGCATCATAATCCATGGAAAATCAATCAAATATGTAATCATGTCAAAGTCCTCAATTGTGCAAAAACCCAAATTCAGAATCATTAATTTAATAATCAATGTTGACATTAAAATGCAAATATAAGGACAAAGATACATGCAAGATCGATAATCTAACCAATATAATGACTTGACAAACAATCCATATCCATCTGTTCACCCTGAACCTCCCACCTAGAGGTTATAACCTTTCCCACTATTGTATTTCCCAAATAATCAACCTTATCAAACTTACCAATTTACCTCCACAATTTCCGCATTACTATCCCCGAGCTGTTATATTCCATTCAAAAAAATCAAACATCTAAGATTCATACTTAGTGTCTATCAACCACGATGCACTCCTAGAAAAGTACCCCATCTGAAATGGAATATATATATATGGTCCACTCCACAAAAGGACACTCCAAATTCCTTATCCACCAACCGATAACATATCAATTCTCGAAAAACCATTCCCCTTATGAATGCAACAATAAAACATCCTATGGAGAAATAATAAGATGAAGAGAAACTTTATCTAACAATTCCCTTAATGCACCTTAAGCTCTTTTAATCTAACCGAAACTATTCTATTAAGAAGGAATAGAAATTGTACAAATGTCTGAAATGAGACCAATCCCAAACCAACCTCCCTATTTGAAAGATACCATAAGGGTCATCAAGATGAACTCAAATTTATTCACTACTGAAACCAAATAGAAGAAGGACCTTCCTTGTTAGAATCTTTAGCTCGAACCAAAAAAATAAAGACAGTCCTTTTGAAAAGAAAACTTTGAGTTCTAGGATATTACATAACCTTTCCTCTTAAAGTCAAGGAAGTAAATCTACCATCCCATTCCATAACCGACTCACCCGGGAGCCTAAAGACAATCTCTAGGGATCCATCATCATAATAAGGCATATCATGAGTGCATCCTATCCATTTTCTAGAATGACATTGAAGTCCATCATACCCAAGTCAAATATATCATCCAAGACCCCTTTAATGCCAACATGTATCACACATCCCTTATAGAATCTTTTGTCAACCGCAGAGTACGCTACAGGGGTAGAAACAAAAAAAGAAAAGTGTCTAAAATATCCTTGGACCAAAACGAAAATATAAAACCTCAAATGGGGCTACAAAAGAGAGAGAGGACCCTAGACAAACTAAAACATACATACCACAAAGAAATAAGTTTTCAACATACCTGTACCATCATCAAAAGATGCGTTAGACTCACAAAGGAATAGTAACAACACTGAGATGATCCTGACCAGTACCGAATCCAGAAGTAGCATCGCATTGGCACAAGAGTTATCGAATTGGGAATTGATACCTTATTTGCCCAAGCAGTAATTATTATGGGACTAGATGTGATTAGACTCCACTGGGAAAACTAGAAGTTGCGACCCATGACTGGGTATGTTCCCCATTAGTTGGGACTAGATTCATCCATGTCATCCTATATTGGGATAAATGAGTTTCTAATAACTTTGGATCGCTAAGAGGATGTGATCCGAAAAGTGAACCGAAGAAGTTCCATGGAATATTTCATGATCTTAGACTTCATAGCCCAAACATAGAATAATAAGAAAGTAAAACATTCATATATACCTCGTAGCCTCCTAATTATAACTATGGTGTATGACTCACCACAAAGAAAGAATCTACTCAGCATGACTTTGTGGACACCTCATGACACTGAAACTTAGGCTCTCATACCAACTTGACATGACCCAAATCGAGGTCTTGTCATAATAGGAAATCTTAAGTCCCACCAAGACCATAGATCACCCCACACCCAACCCAACAACAATTATATGCCCTGAGTCGGATGAACTTCAAATATATAACTAGATAATGTATTAACAATGTGGTGACTTTGGGATAAGCCTATATCCGAGGAAAAAACAATCAAGTTGATCCACCCAATAACTGAAACCAACCATTCAAATAAACCAATATCAAGCCAAAACCATTATTCAAAATCAAGATAATAACCCAATGTATATATATGTAAATCATATCCAATCCATACCATACCCAAGTACACTATTTTCCATACTAAGCTACTAGACCAAACCATAGAGTAGCTAGTCAATACATGCCCCCTACATAGCCATAAACCAAGTCTATGAAAGAGAAGAGTACATAAAGTAATCCATGACATGAAATAGATGCCTTCCAAACTATTGAAGCTTAACATTTCAATCCAATAGATGATCTCAAAATTGATTAGTAAGTAGGAGGAGTAGAATAGTTGGTTCCTTCATTGCATGCGGATACAACCGTCCAAAGATGACTTAGCGGGTGAATGTCAGCGTGAACTAAAGATAAGGATTAAATAATGCAATTTATGAAATAGAGTAAAACCATCCATAATGAATACAAACCATACATACATAGATATATATATATAACCATGTCGAGAAAGGAAACCTAGTTTAGCATTCCTTTTAGACATTTATCTGGGGTATGTAGCTTTTCCATTGTAAAACCTCTCACAGGCTATATGGGTTTAGCTCTTCCTACTGAAAGGGCCCCAGTTCATAAAGCCACACGACCAGAGAAAAGAACTTGGGATGATTAGAATATCTCGGAAAATATAAAGTGTGAAACCATGCATGAGGTCACTAGGACAAAACCTCACATCGGTAAATATGAGTTTCTAGTTTTGATCCCTTAGGGACCTTCACCTTCCACAGATTTGCTACACACCCCACTATTATTTCCCAATTAAAAGTATTTCCAACCAACCATTATACCATTGTTATTAACCAAGGCTATTAGATAGTGGTATTGTCATACCGACTATAACTTGCAAGTGTTGTACTTAGCCAAACCTTTTAGAGATCAAGGGATTCCCATGTACCAACAAATCATACTAACCAATTAACTCGGGGGATTCCCATGAACCCCACAAGTATGATTAATTAACCAATTACAATTATTCAAGACAATTTAATTAATGCATTCACTTGGGGGACCCCTACATACCGCACAAGCTTTTCAAATGGACAATCCATAACCACCAATACCTTAACAATTGACCATTCCAATCAATTTATTATCATTCCAAGCATTTAAAGAATTTATATAATTTAAACCATAAAAGCCATTCAAATCCATTTAAGGTTCCATTACCAAACCAAACCATTACATGGTCCCAATGAAAATTCAATAATAGAGTAAAAACATCCTTTTAGGCATTTTATCGAACATGTTGAGGGTATAGCTTTACCAAGACCAAAACCAAAGCATAAACCATTATAATTAGGGTTACTCATGAGCCATTTGTTATACCATGAAAAAAAAAGTACCTACATGTGATAACCATGATAAAAAACATATAGAAACATAATTTAAACCAATTCCAAACCTTATGCATCAAGACCCTCAACATTGTTTCAAAATCACCATTTATAATTCATAATTGAATGTTTAAAATGCATCAACAATGCCTTTAGTGGGAACTAACAATGAAGGAAGATGTACATTTCTTATACAAGATGATTTCAAAGAGAAACATAACTCTTGACCCCTTTGAAGAACACATGCAAAAACCTTAGCCTCCAATCTTCAAGAAAGTGTTTAAAAATGTATTTGGAGTGTTTCTATCCTATAACAAGTGTTATGAAAAGCCACCAAGGGTTATATAACGTGAGAAAATTAGGATTTTAAAGTAGGAAATGTCTGAACTGACCTTGATTTATGAATTAAAACAAGCCACAATGTAGGGCAAGACTCACCCATGTAATCCATACCCTAGGATACGAGTGGTACCCCGACTCATACCCACGACCTTACCAAGACCCTACACACTGGTTCCTATACTACTTCACCCACTTAACATGTACCTTAGGGTATGAGTGGTACTCTATAAAATACCTGCATATCATACCATGGGCAGATTCCACAAGACGAACCATTGAGCAACATATGACTTGACATTGCACCCCTCATATCCTTCTATATGAGTCGGACCTTTATGAGGGTCGTACCTTGGGGTGCAAACAAGCTAAGAATACTGCCTATCATAAGATTGAACCTTTAAGCAAGCCTACAAATCATATTCAAGGGTACGACTGGTAACCTTGAATCGTATCAAGTTCAAAAGTCCATAATTAAGGAAATTCTTGCAAAGGCCCTATTATCGAGGTATTTCAGTCTCCCCAACTAGGATAATTCATCCTAGAATAATGGGTAAGGGCAAGAACAAGTACGAGTTAACACATAAACACACGTTAAACATTCCTCCAACGAAAATAGAGGACAAGGACATAAACCAAGATGAAAAGATCATCAGCTAACCTAAAGAAAATATACAGCCCAACACCTCTATCCCAACCTCTAACTAAGTTAGAGAACAAAGATGTTTTGAAGAACACATAACCTACGCATGAATTTCTAGAAAAAAGAAATAATTAAGATACATGGAGTTTATGTCCTATTCCGTCTCCCAAATGACTTTCTCAAACATTTGATCTCAATATGGAACCTTTACCGAAGCAACACCTTTCGTTTGCAACTAGAGAACTTACCAATCAAAGAATCCTCATCGAAACCTCCTTAAAGAACAACTATATGAAAAACCAATACCACCTAAAGGAACCAACCAACCAAGGACCATCCACACCTTACCTCAACACAAGCATAAAAATTATCGGATGAATAGACTCAAGCTAGAGAGCAAGTCCAATTCAACTTAGAATTTATCATGACATATTAGCATAAGAGCTTGAGTCTAACTATACACTATTTCTATGATCAAGCCTATCCAAAGCTAAAAGAAGTTAACTTCGGCCAATAGGACCTAATCCATACATCTATCCCGAAACTCTACGTTGCCTCTATCACTATTATATTATGGAAACCCTGTGTAAAAGACATAGACAATCCATATCCAACAATTATAATTGAAGCCCCCAAATTATATTTGAAAACCCAAATTCATACAACATTCAAAATTATGAAATCATTGTATAAAACCATGCCATATAATATCTCTCAAGTTCCCAACACAACTATTGGTATACCTACCAATCACAACATTAAAGCCTACCGCTTATATGCCTGTGGTATGATCTATCCATCCAAAGATTTAGCACCCTCTATCATTTTCACAAGGATTTAACAACCTATTCCTTTCGTAACTATTTCTCAAGAAAACAACCTTAACTCACCTTCCAAAACCTTAACTCTATAAGTCACCCAAGACTCTCCCCCATTTAGGGACTTCTACATCCCCCATTTAACAATATCACCACACTCTCCAATGTAACTACCATCCTAACACAAGAATAAATCAGTTAAGGAATTGAATTACAAAATTGTCCATGCCACCCAGGGAAAGACAATGAACCCTGCATCAAGACACGACTCCATGGGCAAGAAGTACCTTATAACAACCACCCAAATCATTATGAAGATCCATCCTAGAATAACCATTCCAAAAAGGAATCCTTAAGACTAGACATGAAAAGAAACACAACCACAAAAACCATAAGTAATGTAAAATGAGGCTAGGATTTATATCCAGGGAACAAGGCAAACACAAAATATGAACCTTAGGCATAAGTTTTATAAGAATGCCCACCATACTAGTAGAGTACTCTCTTAAAAAAATAAAAGAGAATTACTGGATTGTCCAACCCGACCTTCCCTTAAAGTCCAGCACTAAAAGAATATTATGACTAACTATCAACCTTAATCCCATTACACCTACAAAAACAATACTCTGCTCAAATGAATATCATTGAAAATATACACGGTAGATGTTTGGTTCTCCTATACCTAAAACCTTATTCACCCCAAGGCTAGCTAGAGTTCAGTGAAGACACTCCAAAAAACATAAGACCAAATTGAATCAGAGGTTTCTAATTAAACCAAATCCATTTTAAATCAAACGATGGCCATCAAGGCCTTTCCAAAATTATTTGAATCTAATCAAAACAAATTCATGATCCTTTATTCATTTAAGCAATGCAAAGGTTTAAGAATAGTGAACCATCTAACAAAATTATATTCATCGGAAATTTCACAAAAAGTTTGAGGGCATATTATTTCAATGATCAAAACCAAGTAATTGGGGAATCCAAAGTACCCCAAAATCAATTTAATATTCCCATGCATCCCACAATGTTCATAAACATAAATAATACATGAATAATGCATAATAATCCATGAAAAATCAATTAAATGAGTAATTATGTCAAAGACCGTAATTGTGCTAAAACCCAAATTCAAAATAATAAATTTAATAATCAACTTCATGCCAATAATAAAATACAAATATAGGGCCAAAGATACGTGTAATATCCATGATCTAACCTATCTAATGTCTTGACCCACAATCCATATCCATCCATTCACCCTGGACCTCTCACCTAGAGTGTACAACCTTTCCCACTATTGTATTTCCTAAGTCATCATCCTTATCTGACCTTCCAATTTACCTTCATAATTTCAGCATTACTATCTCCGATCTATGATACTTCTTTTATCAAAAAAAAATACATCTAAGATTCACATTTAGTGTCTATCAACCACCATGAACTACTAGTAAAGAACCCCATGTGAAATGAAATATATATATACGGTCCTCTCTATAAGATGGAAACTCCAAATTCCATACCCACCAACCAAAAACCTATCCATTCCCGATAAACCATTCCCCATATGAATGCAAGAATAGAACTTCCCACGAACAAATACTAAAATAAAGAAAACCTTTATCTAAGAGATCCCTTAATGGCCCTTAAGCTCCTTTAACCCAATCGGAACCATTCTATAACAAAGTTATAGAAATTGGACACATATCCAAAATGAGACCAATCCCAAACCGAATTCTCCATTAGAAAGACACCATGAGGGTTGTCAAGATGACCTCAGGGAATTCATTCACCACCAAAACTGAACCAAAAATAGACCTTCCTAGTTAGAATCTTTATCTTGAAAAAAATACATACATTCCATTTTAAACCAACCACCAAGTTCGAGGATATGGCATAACCTTCCCCCTTAATAGCCAGAGTGAATCTAACCTCCCATTCTGTAATCGACTCACTGGGGATCCTAAAGACAACCTATATGGATCCGTCATTCTAATAAGGCATAACATGAGTGCAAAAAATCCATTTTCCCGAATGACATCGAAGTCCACTACACCTGAGTAAGATAAATCCACCATGACCCCTTTACTACCAATAGATACCACACACCCTTTATAGACTCTTTTGGCAATCACACAGTCACCTACCTGGGTCGAAATAGAAGAGAAACGAGTCTGAAATAACCCTGGGTCTAAAACAAAAATACACAACCATAAATAGGGCCGCAAAAGAGTGAAGGGACCCCAAACTAAGTAAATTATATGTACAATAGAAAAAGGAGTATTCAACATACCCTTGATGTCAGCAGAAGATGCCTTAGACTCCCAAGGAATAGTATATACATTAAGACGATCTCAACTAGTATCAGATATAGAAATAGCACCCTTTTTGTGTAAGAGATAGAAAAGTGGCAACTGATACCTTATTTTCCCAAGCAAATATCATTATGGGACACTCCCATAACATATAGCCCAATTTACCACAACCAACATAATTATTCCCCCCTTTCCTACAACAACCACGGTGTGACCACATAGTTAGAATGATGTGAATTGTACTCTACTAGGATAACCAGAAGCTGTGACCCTTGTCTGGGTATGTTCCCCATTTGTTGGACTAGATCCATCCATGTTATCCTCAAGCGAGACAAGTGAGTTTCCAGGAGCTTTAGATCATTGAGAGGACATGATTCTAAAAGTAAACCAAAAAAACTCCATGTAAAAGTTTATGACCTTAGAATGTATAGTCCAAACATAGAACAAATACAAAGTGAAACATCCCAGATGCCTCAAAGCCTCCTGATTATAAGTCTATTGCACGACATAACTATAAGTAAGACTCTACTTGTCATAATTTTGTCGACACCGCATGACACTAATACCTAGTATCTGATACTAATATGACATGAACCAAACCAGGGCATTGTCGTAATGGTCAATCTCAAGTCCAGCCAGGACTACCAACATGTACCTTGAGTTAGATAAACTCCAAACATATAACCATACAATTTATAAACAATGTGTTGACTTTAGGATAAACCTATATCCGAGGACAACTCAATCAAGTTGATCGACTGAATAACTGAAACCAACCATCCAAACCAACCAATAACCAAGACAAAATAACAAATCAAGATAAAATAATAACCCAATGTGTATATATAGTAATCATATCCAATCCACACCTTACCCAAGTCAACAGTTGTCCATACAAAGCCTCTAGACCAAACCAAAGAGTACCTAGTTAGGACATGCCCCAAACAAAGCCATAAACCAAGTCTATGAAAGACAAAAGTACATAAAGAAATCCATGACATGAAATAAATGCCTTCCAACCTATGGAAGCTCACCACTATAATCCAATAGATAATCCTGAATTTGATCTCTAAGCATGAGGAGTAGAATTGTTGTTGCTTCATTGCATGGGGATACAAGTGCCCGAAGCTGGGTTAGCCGATTAACTTTAGCATGAACTCAAGATAAAGATAAAATAAGGCCATTTATAAAACAAAGTAAAACCATCCGAAATGCATACAAGCAGCACATATATATATATTTAAAACCATGCCGGGAAAGGGAAACAGTTTTAGCATGCCTTTAAAACCTTTGCCTGGGCTATGTAGTTTTTCGTCTAAAAATTGCCAAAGGGTTATATGGATTCAGCTCCCCTTGCTAAAATATCCCTGATGCACAAAGTCGCTCGACCGTAGAAAAGAACTTAGGATGACTAGTACATCCCCCAAAATATAAAGTGTGATACCATGCACATGGTCACTAACACCAAATATCACAATGGAAAATATGAGTTTACAATTTCGGTCCCACCATAACCTCCACATTCCAAGGTATTGCCATAGACCTAGCTATTATCACCCAATTAAAACCATTTCCAACCAACCATTATACTACTGTTATTAACCAAGGCAATTAGATAGTGGTATCGTCATACTGACTATAACTTTTAGGTGTTGACCTTAGCCAAACCTTTTTTAAATCAAGGGATTCCCTTGTACACATTGATCACATTATCCAATTAACTTGGGGGATTCCCATGTACCCTAAAAGTATGATCAATTAACCAATTACCATTATTCAAGCAAATTTCATTAATGCATTCATTTGGGGGATTCCTATGTATGCCACAAGGTTTTCAAATGGACCAACCATAACAACTAAGACCTTGCCAATTAACCATTCTAATCTATTTATTATCATTCCAAGCATTTAAAATATTTACATAATTCCAAATATTTAAACCATGCAAAACCACCTAAATGCATTCAGGGTTCTATTATCAAACAAAACCACGGAATAGTTCCAATGAAAGTTCAACAGTAGAGTAAAAACATCCTTTTAGGCATTTTATCAAACATGTTGAGGGAATACCTTTACCATGACAAAAACCAAAGCATAATCCATTATAATTAGGTTAGTTATGACCCATTTGTTAAACCATGACCATTAAGCACCGACATGTGCAAACCATTACCAAAAACATGTTAAAACATAGTTTAAACCAATGCCAAACCATATGCATCAAGACCCTTGACATTCTATTAAAACCTCCATTTATAATTCATAATTAAATATTTAAAAGGGATTAATTATGCCTTTTGTTGGAACTAATAATGTAAGATGGAGAACATGACTTATAGAATAAGATTCAATAGAGAAACATGACACTTGAGCCCTTCGAAGAACACATGAAGAAACGCTAGCCTTCAATGTTCAAGAGAGTGTTTAAATAATGTATTTGGAGTGTTTTTATCCTTTAACAAGTGTTATGAAAAAACACCAAGGGTTATATAACGTGAGGATATTATGGTTTTGAAGTAGGAAATGTTCGGACTACCCTTGACTTACGAATTAAAGAAAGCCATGATATTGGGTAAAACTTACCTATGGAATCTTTTCCCTAGGGGATGAGTGGTAACCTAACTCATACCCAAGACCTTTCCAAGACCCTACACACTAGTTCCTTTAAGACTTCACCCACTAAACTCATACCTTAGGGTATGAGCAGTACACGAAATTATACCGACATCTCATACCTTGGGCAAATTCGACAAGAACAACCATTAAAAATATACAACTTGACATTCCACCCCTCATATCCTTCTATACAACTAGTTCATTGATGATTCATACCTTGGAGGGTAACCAACACAAGCATATTGCCTAATGTATGATTAAACCCTCAAGCCATCAAACAAATTTTATCTAAGGGTACGAATGGTACCCTTGAGTCATACCAAGTCCAAAATAAAAGAAAAAATTTATTCCATCCTATTCTTGGGGTGTTCCATAGTGATCCTTATCCAAAGCCGATAAGCGACCATCATTCTCAACATGGTACTGGTATTTACGGTGCAGGGTGCCCAATCTTAGGCTTGTATGGCCCAACCCACTCTATTATATCCTCCTTGTAGATTCTGCGGTTAGGTGCATCATAGGTGACACAACCAAAATTAGGGCTTTGACGTAATGGGCATCTCAAGTCGAACTAGAATCGAAGACCACCTCCAATACCTAATCCAACCAACCAACATATATCCTGAGTCATAAGAATTCCAAAAATAAAATAAGATAGCATATTTGAAGTTATAATGACTTTGTGATAAGTCTACTTCTTAGACCAACCCAACCAAGTCAATCCGTCCAATAACCAACCAAACAAAAAATAATAACCCAATGTGTGTATGTATATATATATATATATATATATCATAATTATTACATACCCAAGTGCACAATCATCCAAACAAATCGTCTAATCGAATCCAAAGAATATCTAATCGGGACATGCCACCGATCATAGCCAAAAACCAAAGTCTATGAAAAGACAAAATTATATAAATAAATCCCTAATATGAAATTGATACCTTCAAAACTATGGAAGCTTAGTACTTCAATCCAACACCGGCGGTCCCCAAATCTGATCAATGAGTAGGAGGAGTAGTATGTCCTGTTCCTACATCGCATGGGGATACAACCCCCGAAGACGGGCTAGCGGGTGAATGCTAGCATGTACTCAGTATAGAGATAAAATAATGCCAACCATTAAAATAAACTAAACAACCATATGTATTAACAACCATAAATATATATATATATATATGTATGTATATATATATAATTCTCTCCAGGAAAGAGAGCTAGGTTTAGAATTCCTTAAAACCATTAACCTTGGTATGTGTTGCTTAACCATCCTAGAACCACCTACCAGCTAAGTGGGTCCAGTGTTACCCCCTAAACGTGCCGCGATATATGTAGCCACATGAACTAGAGATACCATAAGAGTAAGGGATTCTCGTATACCCTTCGCTCTCCATGATACATATATAATAGTTTAACTTAGAGGATTACAATGTACCTCATAAGTATTATATATGTGGTCTCCATTACCAATCCTCATGTCAGGAAACATGAGTTTTCAGTATCCGTCCATTGGAGTCACACCTTAAGGGTTAGTTATCACACCCAAAAATTATTGCCCAATTAAAACCGTTAGCACATAACCAAACAACCAATTCCATTTATTATTAACCAAGGCTATAAGTAGTGTTATCGTCATACCGACCATAGTTTTAAGTAATGTCCTTAGCCATCCTATTTAAAGAAGGAATTCCTATGTACCCGTAGATTACATTATTGAGTCACTTGGGGGATTCCCATATATCCCAAAAGATGATCATCATTAAGTTTTCTTGGGGGATTACCAAGTACCCCTCATGTGTATTCAATTAATTCATACCCACTATAAAAACTAGTTTGGGATCCATTACAACTTTATACCATGCAAAGTTTTCAATGAAAGTTCAACAGTAAGGTAAAAACATTCTCAAAGGCATTTTATCAAACATATTGAGGGCATATAGTTTTCGAAACCAAATAAAGTACTAATTAACCATTCCCATGAAATGATATGTTCAAACCAACATTAAAACATAGGAAAAACCATAACCAAGCCATTTATATCAAAAAAACCCAACATATATTCAAAAAATAAAACTATACCACAATTATGCCATAAAACTTTACATAAAATATGTATTTTGTTTAAACTAATAGTGAGGGTGGAGTAATATGCCTATTAACAATGATTCACGAAGAGAACTTGAATGTTGATCCTCTAGATGAACACCTTGATAAAAACCCTAGTCAATATTTTTTAGACAGTTTAGAGAGGATTTGAGAGTGTTTCTACCTTTCCAAGTAAGTTTTGAAAGGCCACTAAGTGTAATATAATGTGGGGACTTAAGGGTTTTATGGTGGGAAATGTCCAAACTACCTCATCTTAAAAGCTAAAAACTTACACGCAGGAGGGTACAACCCATCCCCTTAAACCATAACCTAGGGTATAAGTAGTACCCTTATCTCGTAACCAAGCATCACCTTGGACCTACATACTATCCACCATACGAACACACCTGCCTAACTCGTATCCTAAGATAGTACCCTTGGAACCATACCTTTTTCAAAATCCACCAGACTAGATAATAAACATCAGATAGTTTTGCAAGATACCACTCTTACCCTATCATATAACAGGTATGGTGCCAACTAGTATCTTTAATAGACAATAACCTATCAATGTTAATTATCATATAAGTGGAAGGCCGTTAAATCATCTAAGAATACCACTATCATCCTTTAGTCGAATATTGTCCAGAATGTTCAAAATCAATTAATTTTGGAAGGGTCAAAGTTTGGGGTGTTTCAGTCTCCCCCACTTAGGATCATACATCCTCGTATAATGGGTAAAGGCAAGCATAGGCATTAGTTAACACATTAATACACATTAAAATTCTCTTTGACCAAGTTAGAAAAAACACATACAAAAAAAGATAAGGATATCATCATATACCCTAAGCACGACTTACACCCCAACACCTACATCCCGACCTCTAACTATGTTAGAAAACAAAGATGCAAGGAAACCAAAATTTTTCTTATCGTGTTAGAAAAAAAATGAGATGATGAGAACACATACCTTACACACATTTTTTCCTAAAAGAGAACTGGCACAAATACTCAGACTCCATGTACTCTTGCGCATCCCAAATGGCTTTCTCAGACTTTTGGTTCCACCATAGAACCTTCAGCGAAACCACAACTTTTGTTCAAAATGGGCAAACATGTCGACCCAAGATTCCTTACTGGGACCTTCTTAGGACAATAAGTTTGAGATACCAATATCCTCTTAAGAAAACAATAAATGAAAGATCATCCAAACTATTACTCAACATAGACACAGGGAGTATCAGAATAATGAAACTCATGCTAGGGGACAAGCCCAATCTATCTTATAATTCTTAGAAACACATAAATATAATAGTTTGCGTCTAGCTATACACTACTTTTATGTTTAAGCCTATCTAGAGTTAAAAGGAGTTAACTTAGGCCACAGTGCTCTATTTCTTAAATCCATCCAAAACATTACTCTGCCCCGCAACTGCAGTCCAAATCGCTAAGTAGCCAACACCACGATTTAATATAACCATTAATTGCCACATGAAAGGTTACCTCTTCTAACCCGTTGTATGATCTACCCTACAAAAGATTTAGTAACCTCTATTATTTTCATAAGGATCTTCACCATCTACTGATCTCCTAGCTATCCCCTATGAAAACAACCTTGACTTACCCTCTCCTTCTTCTACATGGCCTTAGTTCTAGTAATCACTCGAGAATCTCCCCTAGAAGGGACTTCTATATTCCCCCATTTCAAAACATCTCTACTACTTCATAGCTATAACCTCCCTAACATACGGAGGGTCATTGAGCAACCAAAATAAAAGAATTACTCATGTACTCAAGGTGACACCCCCGAAATAAGACATGTTACAATACAAATGAGGTACTTTATAGCAACCACCTAGGTCTTAAATGAAGATTCATCTTGACATAACATACCACAGTAAGAGTCCTTAGGAATGGACACTGAAAGAAACACAACTGTGTATACCACAAGTAATGTAACATAAGGTCATGATTCATATCTAGGGAATAAGAAAAATGCAAAATGTGAACCTTGGGCATAAGCACTACAAAATTGCATGGAACACTAGAAAAGAGCCCTCTTAATCAAGAAAGGAGGGTATTGCTATAATAAGAGTAAATGCACCTCAACCATTCCTTGAAATATACTACTTAGAGAAAATTTAAGGTTAACCCTCAACCTTTATTTTATTACACCTATAAGCATAATACTCCGCTCTAATGGGTATCACCAATGGTGTACACTAGGGATACTTAGTTCTCTTATTCCTCAAACCTCATCCATTCAAATGCTACCTAGAGTCTCGCATAGTCATACAAACTTCCTTGCTCTAAACCATCCAATAACTTAACCCTCAATCTAGAAATTCAACCTGAAACCCCATCCTATATGTCAAAACTTTTCTACTCCCTTATTTTGCCAAGTCATCAACTTCACCCCTTCCGCAAACCTCCTCTAACCTATAAAATCTACCTCTATAATTCTTGTATTTTTATTCTTGAGCTAACATACCCTCTCATCAAAATCAATATCTAGGTTAAAAATTAGCATTTGTCAACTACCATTCACCACTAATAAAGTACCCCATGTAGAATATATTGATACAGTCGGCCCCATGAGAAGGACTTCCTAAATTACTCATTTACCCACTGATAACCTACACACTTTCATGGGAAACCATCCCCCTTTTGTATGAAAGAACATAAGCACCCCACGGAGAAACACAAGGATTAATGAAACATTTATCTAAAGCATCCTTAAATTTCTTCTTAATCTGCTTTAACTCAACTAAAGTGATTCTATAAATAAGGAATAAAAATTGGACAAGTCTTCGAAACAAGATTAATCCCTAACTCAATCTCCACATTAGAAGGGCACCATGAGAGTCATCAAGAAGGACTTTAGGAAGCTCAGTAACCACCAAAACCAAATGCTAAGAAGGATTTTCTAAGTTCGAATCCTTAACTCAGATCAGATAATAATAGAGTCACCCCTTTGGAGATTAGTCTCTAAGCTCTAAGATATGATATAAACTTCTCTTTATAGGCTTAGAAAACACCCTCCCATTTAATTATAGGTCCGATAGTCTAATGATGCATAGCACAAATGCAACCAATCCATCCGTAAAATAACATAGAAATCTACCATATTAAATTTAAACAAATCCACCAAAGACTCCTTACAACCAATAGATAGCACTCACCCCTATAGACTATTTTAACAATCATAGAGTTACCTACTTGGGTAGAAATAGAAAAAGGGTTCAAAACAAAATCCCAACCAAACCAAAATACACAACCACATATGGGGTCATATAAAAGAGAGGGGACCACAAACTAAGTAAACAATACATATAATGGGAAGAGAGTATTCGACATAGCAGAGTTGACATCAAGAGCTTCCTTAGACTCCTGAAGGGACCCTAAAAATGGAGCATGCAAAAATCCTAAAGTTTTTCATATTTTTTTATTATGGATACTATTTTTGGTTTGACTAACCCACTGGAGGAATCTACTAAGAAGAAAAATGAAAGGGATATCAAGTTGAATCCAGCAACTCCAAAATATGCTGATTTATTAAAAAACAAGACATACATGCATGAAAATATTAGGGTTTCTCTAATACCTATCATGATGATTGAGAGGGAACCAAGTGTTACGTGGAAATCCATAGAGGTGAAGAGTTTAATATTACAGGAGAAGTTATGATATGAAATCATATGTAACTTCTCAAATGGAAAACCAGATGTTATTGAAATCTAAAAATAAATTATAGATCAATGTGGAATAATTCGAGATAGTACAATAGGAGTACTAGATGCAAGACACATATTGACGAGATTGAATTATTTGGAATACTATGTGTAATTATTATCAACATCTGCCTATTACATTAAGGCCAAAGACATGTTTTGGCAGATGAAAACACTCAAATGGGATCCCTGGTTTGAACCAGATATTGAAACTACAATAAATTTTCAATAGATTTTACTACCTGACTTACAACCAAACTTTTTTTCTAAGAAAGCTATATTTTCTATTGTATCTTCAATAGGAAAACCACTGATGGTAGACATGGCTACAAAAAATCACATGAGGCCAAGTTGTGCATGAGTGAAGATTTAGGTGGACCTCGTTGCTAAGTTACCTCATAGAGTAAAAACCAATAAAGAGGATTTCATAACATGTGAAATAAAGTCCAAGTGGATTCATATTCAATATGATCATAAGCCTAAGTATTATAAAGAGCATTGTTTATAAGGACATAATGAAGAATCATTCAAGAATATTGATCCTGAGATATATGCTAAGTTGTAAAAGCAGAGACATGAAAAAGATAGCGCTAAAGAAGATAAAAGAAGGCCAAAAGAAATGGGTAAAAAGAAGAAGCAAGTACAAAAGAGACAAGTATGGTCATATACTAAGAGAAGTGGATGAAAAGACAGAGGAAATTGAGACATCAAATTCTTTTGATGTATTAAATTATGAGAAGAATGAATTACAGGAAAAATCTAGCAATAATCACAAGAAGGAAAGTATAAAGGATTGGTTGAATAAGACCTTTAGCAAATCAGAAGAAAATATAGCATCAAAGGAACAAACCAGTAAAGAGGTTAATGTGAAATAAGTTTATATGGACACCATCAATAGGAAGAATAAATAACAAAGAGAAGAATCAGTAGAACAAAGTAAGGACAATGAGATGCAAAAGTTACATGTTCAGCAACAAAGGTAGGAAGGAAAGGATTCTCAGAATAAGATAAAAGAGTTAATGGTTTTAGACCATGATAAGGCTGACAAACAAAATATAGTACTATGGGGGATTTTACCATTAACAATTAATGCAGGGAACCTAATGGAAATTTTGAATAAAAAGAAGGAAAACTTGGATACTGAAGATTTGGTTGATAATATTGATAAGGTTGCGGTTGAAGGAAACATATCTCGAAATCAAATTCAGTCATTAAATGTAAGGAATGGAAAGCAGCATAAGAGTGGCAAAAATACAGGTGCAAACACAATGCAGACAAGGAGCCATATGTCGAAATCCTTATAAAAAATTAATGTTTTAGTTTGGAATATCAAATCTGTTAATACTCAAAAAGAATTCACAAGATTGATAAAAATGCATAGAAGAGATCAATTTTGGTTCATTAGCCTTATGGAATCATTTTAGGAAAGTTTTAACATTGATGATTGTTAGAAAAGATTGACAATATAGCATACAGATGCAAATATATCATGTAAAATCTGGGCCTTTATTGGCTCAGTAATGAAGTATAGTATCATTAGAGATGAAGAATAATAACCAACTCTACAACTTAAAAATCAACATGTAGGAGTAGTTGTGTTTGTTACATTGGTGTATGAAAAGTGTAATCAAAATAATAGATTAGCATTATGGGAATCAATCTGAGAAATGGCTAGTATGAAATAAGATCCTTGGTTAGTGGGTGGAGATCTTAATGTTATAAGATGTGAGGAGAGGAAACTTGGTGAATTACCAGTCACAATAGATGAGACAGTGGATTAACATTTTTAACCTTTAAAAAAGTGTTTTTAAGGAAAGTAAATATGCTTGGCGGAATGGCATGACTAATGAAGATTGCATATTCAAAAGGCTGGACAAGTTACTGTATAATGACAAGTAGCATGAAGTCTTTCCTATTATGGACTTACAAAACTTTGTAAGAATTGGTTTAGACCATACTTTAATGTTGTTATAGTTTAGCAGGTCGAGTGAACAGCTTATCAAGCCATTCAGATTTCTCAATATCTGGCTGAAAGAAGAATTATACATGAAGATAATCAGGTAGAATTGGAAGAACGATATAGAAGGTAATTCTTTTATTATCATTCATCAAAATTTTAAGAGAACTAAAGTTGTTATGACTGAGTACAGTAAACAAACTTTTAGATAATATTCGAAGAGATTATTACCTTAGAGGAGGTGATTAAAGTAAGAGAGAAAAAGTTAATAAAGAAGCCTACAAGGGTCAATGATCTTGGGTGTATTTATACGCCTAAGCACCATAACTTATTCATGTTTTAGCGAAGTTTAGAGAACAAAATGCCTAGTTTCTTATGTTTTACACTACTTTTATGTAATTGAGCTAACCGATGTGATTAGCATGATTTCAAGTATTAATGAGGTAGATGAATACATAATGTGACTATGGAATATGGATGGCATATGACACAAGAGAGAGTAGCAGTCCGGACCAAATGTGGCACCTAGAAACTATGTCCAAGACTAGTTTGTCATTTATAATTAGTTCAAGGACTTAGAAGGTAATTATGAGAAAAAAGATTATTAAAAGGCTTAATGCTGAATTTTTTTTCATTATTGAATTATTCTATATTATTGGGAGAGAGGAGAAAGGCAGCTTAGCTTGAGGAGAGAGAGAGAAATGTTTTTCTCTCTTGTTTTCACTATTTGTACACCAAGATTGTCTTCTAGTTTTTGGTATGATGAATATATTTATGACGCTTTTCGTTTTATTCATGAGTAGCTAAGTTTATTAGTTAGGATTATAGAAGCCTTGTAGCATACAATCTATCACTTTGGTTTTTGAACTCATTATGCATTGATTTGTTTACACCATACTCTCTTTGCTTATCTTGAATTCTCGTGGTTGCAAACATAGAGGATATGCCTTAAAATACAACTTGTTCAAAAGAAAGATTGATGTTCGGAAAAGAGAGTAATGACAAGAAAATAGGATTACCAACCCCTATTTCATAAGTTAATGCCTTAGCAGGATTAACTACTTGAAGATTTTGTATTATTTTTGGTGAAAGTTTTTTATTTGAAAGAACTAAAGTGAATTAGTCCTTGATGGTTGAGAAATACTAGGATTATGTTATTAAATACAATACATTTCTCTGTAAGCACGATGCATGTATGAATTCATAAAGCCCATAGTTAGTAAGTATTGAAAACTACAAGATAGACATAACCCTAGCTTGCTTTTTCTCTGAATTTGAATACTACTACACATATTTCATCTTGTTAAACTAAAACCATTAATTTGTGAACTGGATCAAATCCCACCTATTTATTTTACAAAAATGAATGATTAAAAGTCAACTAATCTGCATATAACTTAATTAACACCATATTCCCTATGGGATTTGACCCCAACCTAATTGGGTTATATATTTGACAACGATCGCTTACTCTTTCGTAAGAGAGGTGTAATTTGGGCGTATCAAATTTTGATGTTTTTGCCAGGGAATATGGTTGTCGATTGAGTTTATGTGTGTTAATTGACTATTAGTCAAGTTTCCTGATTTTACATTTATTTGTTGTTTTTGTTCGTTACAAGCTCATTATTGTTTATGCCATGAATCAAAAGTTTAGGAGAACTATTATTACCCTTCAATCTTGAACCTTATCTCATTGAAAGAATGGCTAACCAATAATAAGCTGAAAGATTAGCCGCTTTGGCTAATGCTCAATTAAATCTATAAAATGCAGATAACCTAGGTCGAGTACCTAATCTAGATGAAGAGGACCTAGGAGATAATGATTAAATTGACTTGGCTAATAGGAGGTGTGCAACAGGGGTAGTTGCACCTATAAATTGAAATCGCCCATTCAGAGGAAGACCAGACCGCCAAGATACACAGTTTGATGTTGACAATGATGAGGACGATTTAGATGGATCTGGATCTAAAGGGGCAATCATTCTACCACCACTAGCTCCTAGGGTGAAATTCAACATCACTAGTACTATGATCCAACTACTGAATCTGAAAGGACTATTTGGTGGATTACCTGGTGATGATCCAAATCTATATTTGGTGAACTTCATCAGTATTTGTAAGTCATTTTATAATCTTGGGGTAGGAAAAAATGCTATTTGTCTAAGATTGTTCCCACTGTCTCTGTCTAGAGTGGCAATGATATGGTTGAATGAGCTGACTCCTAATTCCATAACAAATTAGAGGCAATTGAAAGGAGCTTTCGTACAAAGGTTCTTTCCGCCCTCCAGAATGTTATAGTTGAGGGATGAGATCAGAAACTTTAGGTAATTGGTAATGAAGCTTTGAATGAGACTTGGGCAAGGTTTAAAAAGAAGTTGACTCAATGCCCAAACCATAAGATGACTGACGAACACTTGATAGAAATATTCTACAGAGCTTTGAACTCACTTACAATGCCAATAGTGGATAATACTGCAGGAGAAGCTTTTATGGAACTCACCTTTATTAAGGCTGCGGACATGTTAGAAAGAATGACTAATACAAGTAGAGCTTGGCAAACCAGAGATTCTATGGTATCAAGTAATACTGGGTCTAGTGTAATATTAGCAGAGCAGCATAAGAGAGAAGAGGAGCATGATTAAGATATGGATCACATGAAAACCCAGATAGATCTACTCACAAAATATTTACTAGCAGGGAAAATAGGAAAGGTAAAAGTTGTAGGGTCCCATGGTAAGGGAGCTGAATCAAACACTGAGAAAGAGGCTAACTACTTGCATAACCAAGGGGGTTTTGGACCTGTGGTTAAGGAAACCAAGGTTGGAACTATCAAGGATATTGGAAGAATAAAATTGACAGGAGTAGATTGTATGTACCTCCTAGAACCTGTGATAATGCTACCACCAGTTCAGGAAAAATATCCATAGAGGACATGATAGAGAAACTATTAAAGGGAGTTGTGGCAACCAATTTTGGGCTAACTAACATGAAGAGTGACATATCATCCATGAGTCAACTAGTAAACTCGCACTCAATTTCTATTAAACAACTGGAGAAGCAGATGAGCCAATTATCCACCGCATTCAACCAAAGATAGAATGGGACTCTACCAAGTGATATAGTGCAAAATCTGAGAACTGATGGATCGTGTATGGCAATTACCACTAGAAGCAATAAGATATTATCTAGTTCAAGATTGAAAGCATCCTCTCATACTGATGCAGTCGAAATGGATTGGGAGATGGTTGATGAATCTTTACTGGTGCCTGCGGATTTGGGAGGTTTGGAAAAAAGAGTGCGGAAGTGGAACAACCAACTAAGCCAAAGCATATTAGTGATGTGGAGAAAGGCATAAGAAAGGAGGTAAAAGTTACTCCAACTGAAATCCCAAGGCCACCACCCCTATTTCCACAATGGTTAAAGAAGAAAGAAGATATTAGAAAATTCATGGCTATATTGAAGTAGTTGACAGTAAATGTGCCCTTAGTTGAAGCACTGGAACAGATGCCTAGATATGCTAAGTTTATGAAAAACCTTCTGACAAAGAAAAGGACTGCGAGCTATGAAATGATAGATAATATTCATCATTGTAGTGCTATTACTATAAGATCTATTATCTAGAAGAGAGCTGATTTAAGAGCATTTACTGTTCCATGTACGATTAGATTGTTGAAGTTTAAAAAGGCCCTTTGTGATCTTAGGGCAAGTATAAATCTTATCCCATTGATGTTTTTCAAGAAACTGCATTTGGGAGATCTTATGCCCACCAATATGTGTCTTCTAATGATGGATAGATCGATAAAAAGGATGATTGGGATTCTACATGATGTACTTGTAAAAGTTGTGGATTTTATATTTCCTGCCACTTTGTAATTCTTAATTGTGAAGTGGACTTTGAAGTACCCATAATTTTGGGTAGGTCGTTCTTAGCAACTGGGAGAGTGTTTGTTGACATAGAGCTGAATGAGCTAAAATTTAGGCTCAACAAGAAAGAAGTTAGTTTTGAAGTATGTTGGTCTATGAAACAACAAAAGGAGATGAGTGTCTTCTCGATTGTTGATGTATTCTACAAAGATAAGCAAGATGTACCTGTTAAGGATAGGTCTATTGTAGAGACCATAGCTAGTTTGTTTGAACTTGCAAGTAAGGATGTGAGTGACTTCAAAGTGGTTGGACTAGGAATAAAGCATTGTCTTGATCCAACAAATGAGGTACAAATGGTATCATCGATATATCTTGATGAAGTCTGAGTAGTCCAAATAATCGAGTCATCTCGCGATGTTAAATCAGGCGCTACATGGGAGTCCACCCATGATTTTATTTTCACTTTATCATGTTAAACAAAAATGCAAAAATAAGAGTCGAGCCACGACCAAAACTACGATGCTTGGTGGGATGCAACCCATCCTTCTAATTATTTTTGTTGTTTTTGAGTAAGTGTAGGTGCATGAAGTACTAAGGAGGAGATTTGTACCAAATTTTATTTGGAATTGAGCTATGTCAATGATGGTAAGTTTAGGAGTGATAGGAATATTATAGGTAAGTTGGAGTAGTCAAATATGTAAGGCTCAAGTATGATTCTTATTAGAGTCGTGCCTTGAATTATTTTAATACGACCCAAAAAGTTTTGCGGTGCGACTTTATTTTGTGACTTTCAATAAGGTCTATGGTGGTAGCATAGGGATCGAGCCGGCCCGATCCTGAAGCCAATGACTGACCTCGATGGGGGTGCGAGGGCAAAGCCCCCACGGTATGGACCTTTCCCACTGCCTCATATGAAAAATATTATGCATAGTATTGGATTTTAAGTGTACTATTTGGTGTGGTGCTCAATTTAACTTGAATCTTGGTAAGGGAATCATTTAGCACTTAGCATAGGTTCATTACATTATACTAGGAAAAACGAGGGCATGTGTGCATCCTACACCTTCATGTGTGTGACCAAGAGTGCACCGCACATCCCATCGCATATGCTCACTGGACCAACTATCCGATGCACAATGCATCGCACACCTTGATGTGTGTGATAACTTATATGTCGTACACTTTAACATGTGCGATAAGATATAAATTGCGCACCTAGCTGCACATGCCCACTGCCTTAAGCCTGTGATAGCTTATGCAACGTACACCTTGATATCTGTAATAGGTAGTGCATCGCCCACTTCTCCGCATAGGCTCACTGTCCCAATTGTGCGACAATATATGCGACGCACACTTTGAGATATGCGATAAGATGTGAATCATACACTTAGTACAAATAAGCCTAAAACCCGACTTCCAACTTTAACTTGGGTCAACCTGACCTGGATTTTCATTCTTCAAATAGACTTTATACCCTAAATGCCTAAATTCATCCTTATTTTGCCCTTAAGCTATCCAATATTAATCTCTCACCATTCTCTTTGTCCTTCACTAATATTCCATCTTTGAGGTAAGTTTTACTTTTTTTAATCCTTAGTTATTGTGACTGTATGTTATAGTTAATTGATTTCTTAAGGATTACAAATTAAATTCATGCCATGGCGATGTTGTGAAAGTGATGGTGTTTTGTATATTTTGGTATGGTTGAAAGTGTAGAGCATGATTCTATTTCAAAAGTGCTTCATTGAAAAATAATTGGGGAAATTGAAGTGAGTGAATTGTATTGCGAATAATGTAGGTACACCATACCAAAGTGTATGTCGGCGAAGATTGAGTACTCGATAATAACACTTAATTGGTTTATACTAAAAAATTAAGTGGGGGTTGGTGACTTCACCACCTTTATCTTAATTGTAGTAAGTTTCATTATGTGTGGATGACGTGGATGATATGATGAACACAGGAAAAATGGCTCTGATAATGATCTCAATGCAGGTGGCATGACTCCTTATGTGGATGAAGAGTACTACTATCTAGGTTCTTTATCTTGCTATTTGCACTGGGGATAGTGCTGAGCTTAAATGTGGGGTGGCTGGTTACTTTGCTACTTCTTTTGTCAGAAAATAGTACCTTCTCCTTAGCATTCTTCTGTGATAGGATTAGTTATTTTGTTTATTTTTTTTATTGTTAGATGTTTATTCTATTTAGTCATAGTTAGGTGCTTTTATTGATGATGGATGGATGACTACCATCTTAAGAGAAAATTAGTCATTTAATTGCATGTAACTGTTCTTTTGGATCACAGGAAATTATAACATAAGTATGTGATGGATCATTACATTTGAAACACCTAGGATCTAGTTATAACTCTTGTTGTGTTTGTTGGTTTTATTTGAATTCATATAATTGTTGTGTTGAGAATCCATAATGCTCCTAATTAAGTTAACCATGTGTCATGAGTGTGCAAGACTGTTGTATATTCCTTATTACAACTGATGCTAGAACTTGTCTGGTGTATGTGCAAAGCGAAATAAAGAATGTGAGTTTAAGAGATAATTGAGTCGTTTCATTGATAGCCATTGTTCATACCTTCTTTTGACCTATTGTTGTACATTATCTTAGCTAGCCCCATTGAGCCTTTAGCTTTTTCTTTTGTTAACCTCATATTTAGCCTAATCCTTTCTTTAATAGACCGTAATTTTTTACAAAAGCTCCTAAGAACTTTAATGTAAAATCAATTTGAGTTAGCAGTTTGACAATTAGAGGACAAAGGTGAAATTTATGCCCCAAAGTCTAGTTATTGGAGTATGAAATTGATGTGGTTGGGAGTAGCGAAGATTGTAAAAAAAAAGTTCCAAATTTTATACCAGACATGTTACAATGAACCTGTTTTAGCCCTGGTCCTTCTTGGAAATTATGCACCTCAACTAAGGTAAATCGCTTAAGTTGAGGGTGGCTATTATAGTGGTGCGTAACATGAAAAGGGTGTAAAAAAAATATATTTGAAAAGGTTGCATACTCCCACCATAGAGTTATTATTTGAGCTTAATGAGTTGGGGTGAAAATCAAATCTATGAAGATAGCAAAAGTGGAAGTTGGTTGTCAGATATTGGACTTAATTGCATAATGTAGTGTATTAAAGCGCTTAGGGAAGATAGTCACTATTTTTGGCCAAAATAGTTCCTACCCATTCTTTAGCCTGCATTACAACCCGTAAAAGACCTATTTGATCCTAATCTTAGCATTCTGATATTAGTGAAGTATTACACTAAGGGCAAGCATATGGTCATCAGTTGTAATTTGAGAATTCTTTGTGAGGGTGAGTGCAACTTGATTCTTGTACCCATTTTGTTAAAATTGCATGACTGAGAGTGATTATGGGTAACTTTTTTGTTGTGAGGGAACATAGTTTATGAAGGTTGGGTAATTTAAATGATTTCTTTTCTCAAATGGTATGCATGAAATTGCCAACTTAATGAGTCTATTCTTGAGTGTAGGTTGTCTCTAGTAATGATTCCTGAATCTACTTCTTGTTCATAGTTGTTGTGTGAGCTTATTTAAGCATCTTGTCTTCCTTTGTGGGTGCAAAGGCTTGTGTAGTATGCATAAATGGATATGTTGTTCGAGGACGAACAAAGCTTTAAGTGTGGGATGCTGATCTTGGGTGTATTTATACTCCTAAGCACCATAACTTATCCATGTTTTAGCTAAGTTTGGAGAACAAAATGCCTAGTTTCTTATGTTTTTACTCTACTTCTATGTAATTGAGTTAACCGATGTGATTAGCATGATTTCAGGTATTAATGAGGTAGATGAAGACATAATGGGACTGTGGAATGCAGATGGCAAATGACACAAGAGAGAGTAGCAGTCTGGACCAAATGTGGCACCTGGAAATGATGTCCAAGACTAGTTTGTCATTTATAATTAGTTCAGGGACTTAGAATGAAATTATGAGAGAAAAGCTTATTAAAAGGCTTAATGCTGAATTTTTATTCATTATTGAATTATTCTGTATTATTGGGAGAGAGGAGAAAGGCGGCTTAGCTTGAGGAGAGAGAGAGAAACATTTTTCTCTCCTATTTTCACTATTCGCACACCAAGATCGTCTTCTAGTTTTTGGTATGATGAACATATTTATGATGCTTTTCATTTTATTCTTGAGTAGCTAAATTTATTAGTTAGACTTATGGAAGCCTTGTAGAATACAACCTATCACTTTGGGTTTTGAATTCATTATGCATTGATTTGTTTACATCATACTCTCTTCGCTTATCTTGAATTCTTGTGGTTGCAAACATAGAGGATATGCCTTAAAACGCAACTTGTTCAAAAGAAGGTTGATGTTCGGAAAAGAGAGTAGTGCCAACCCCTATTTTATAAGTTAATGCCTTAGCAGGATTAACTATTTGGAGATTTTGTATTGTTTTTGATGAACGCTTTTGATTCGAGAGAACAAAAGTGAATTAGTCCTTGATGGTTGAGAAACACTAGGATTATGTTATTAAATACAATATGTTTCTCTGTAAGCACGATGCATGTATGAATTCATAACGCCCATAGTTAGTAATTATTGAAAACTACAAGGTAGACATAACCCTAGCTTGTTATTTCTCTGAATTGAATACTACTACACATATTTCATCTTGTTAAACTCAAACCATTAATTTGTGAAATGAATCAAATCCCCCCCCCCCATTTATTTTATGGAAACGAATGATCAAAAGTCAACTAATTTGCATACAACTTAATTAACACCATATTTCCTGTGGGATTGGACCCCAGCCTAGTTGGGTTATATATTTGACAACGACTGCTTACTCTCTCTTAAGAGAGGTGTAATTTGGGCGTATCAATCAATAAAACTAATTTTTTCAAACCAAAAATAGAATTAGCAATATAATTGAGAAAAAAGGAGGACTTTTAGAAATAGAAAGTAGGATTTTAGTGGTTCAAAGATGGAGAAAGGAACATAACATTTTTTCATGAAGTAGTGAAAGAAAGAAGGTCAAGATTTAAAATTCAAAGTATCCAAAATGAAGAAGGTAGTTGGTTTGACAATTAGGATTAAATTGCTGAAACTACAACTAATTTCTTCAAAAAGAATTTTGAAATACAAGAGGATGCTAAAGACTTTTCAGTGTTGGTTGTTCTACCTAATATAGTAATAGAAACTCAGAATGAAGATCTAATGAAGGTCCCAACAATTGAGAAAGTTAAACTGGTAGTGATGGGGTTGAATAGAAATAGTGCTAGAGGTCCAAATGATATGACTGGGGCTTTTTATCGAGATTAATGGACTATAATTTCAAAGGATCTACACCAAATAATCAGAATTTTTTCTATGGATATGAGCTTCCAAGGATTATCACACATACTAAATTGGTTTTGCTACCAAAAAAGTTAGTAGTGAACACCTTATTCAGAATTGATACATTTCTTACTTAGTAATTTTGTGAATAAAATGTTCTCTAGAATTATTCATGAAAGGATTAACTGCATTCTGCCTGACATTGTTTCAAAAGAACAAGATTCTTTTTTTCAAGGAAGAAGTATAGCTGAGAATATTTTTGTGGTTAAGGAAATAGTGTCTAAAATAAGGGAAAGGGGAAAACATCCTAACATGGTGATGAAACGAGATTTGATGAAACATATGATAGAGTACAGTGGCTATTTCTTACTAAAGTGCTGAGGAAGATAGGCTTTTGTGAAGAAATCATAGATATGGTTTACAGATAGTTAGAAAATTATTGGTATTCTATATTGCTAAATGGATAGCCGAAAGGATTTTTTAAATTATCTAGGGGTAAGCAAAGTATGAATTGGTTTCTGGTCAAAAGATAAACAAGGAGAAAAGTACTTTATATTTACATAGAAGTGTGTCCAATGGTACAGTGGTAATGGTAGAAGTTCGAACTGGGATTTTGAGACAAGATTTCCCTTTTAGTTATATGGGATGTTCTATTTTCTACATGAAGAAGAAGAAGAAGGTGTACTATCAGTAGTTTATGAATTGAATTAGGAACAAGCTGCAGGCATGGAAGGGGAAACTACTTTATTTTTTACGTAGAGTAGTGTTAATTAAACATATGTTGCAAAGCATTCCCATACATTGTCTCTCAGTTATGAATCCTCTTAAGATATTTCTAAATACTATTCAGAAGATATTTTCTAAGTTCTTTTGGAGTAGTACTATAGGGGCAGAGGAAGACACTAGGTAGCATGGTCCACTATGTCTTTACCTAAACAGGAAGGAGGTTTGGGATTTCAGTTGCTGCATAATATTTCCATAGCCCTCTTTCATAAATTATGGTGGAATTTTATAAATAAGAATTCTATTTGGAGTGAATATATGCATAATAAATATTCCAAAGATATCATCCTAAGAAAGTAATGTGGAATATAGCGGGAGGATCTCCAGTCTGGAAAAAGATGTTGCAAGTAAGAGATCCCATTGATCATCTTATAATATGGAAGATTAGAGGAGGTGATGCACATATATAGTATGATCATTGGATTGAAGTAGGAGATCTCTATTCTCTTACGTAGGACAATAAAGAATAGGATGATAGATATCAATGTCTTAAGGACTTGATGATGAATGGGCACTGGAATGAAGAATTGATGAAGAATATATTTACAAAAGATAGAGTCGATCATATAGTGCATAAAGTAAGACCCCTACGGAAACCATCACAAAAGGATAAAGCAATATGGAGTGTTGAAGCAATAGGAAAATTCACCATGAAATCATCCTGGCAATATGTGAGACATAGTAAGGAGCCTAATGAATTTTTTAAGCAATTATGGATTAAAGGGTTGCCTTTTAAGATTGTGTTTTTTATATGGAGAATGTGGAAGGGGAAGATCTAAGTGGATGATACTATTATAAGATAGGTAGTACAGGGTCCTTCCAAATATTGGTGTTGCCAGAATTCAGCATAAGAGACTATGTCTCATGCGCTATTGAGATTTTATTCTGCTAACATGACTTGGTCCTATATATCTTCTTTTGCAGGAATTAACATTCAAGGACTGAGCTTAAGAGATACAATATGTGCATGGTGGGATGCACATATGAAATAAAGTGAGAAGGTATACTTTAGAGCAATACTAGGAATCATATTATGGGAACTGTAAAAGAGGAGGAATGCTTTGAAACATGAAGGAAAAGGAGTAACAGTTAAGAGGTTTATCTTTAATGTTACAAGGCAATTAAGGATGTTATTGAAAGTGAGAAAGCTAAATCTGGAATTCCCTTTATAATGGTCAGCAATTGTACAACAATTTAAACAATTGAGGCGTAAAATTAAAGTAACAACTATTCTATGGGAATTTCGAGAGACAGGATGGTTTAAATACAGCACTGGTGGAGCATCAAAAGAGAATCTAGGGAGCAGTTCTTGGGAATTCAGTTTGAGAGAATTACATGGTGATTTAATACACGCAGAAGGAACAATAATAGAAGATACCAATAAAATGGAAGCTGAGGATATGGAAATACTACATGCATCTATTCATTGCAATGACTTACAACAGGATAAGGTGATCATTCAGACTTATTCTTTAGCCATACAAAAAAATTTAAATAAGGAATGAGAGTGTCCACGGAAGATAATAGACAAAGTCTTTCAAATATGGTAATTACTTTCAGCTAAGTAAGTGCAACTACAATATTTACTCAGAGAAGGCAATCAACTTGGTGATTATTTTTGCTAACTTAGCATTGGAACAAGGTGAATTCAAATTTACATCTTTCCATCAGTTATCAAGTGTAGACAAGAAAAAAATTAATAGTGATAAGCAGCAACGTCCACATTTAAGGTTATCACCATCAAAGGGGTATAGGGACTTGAATGGCTAATGAACGAAAATTCACATACACTATATTTATAACCTGAGAAGGTTAACAAAAAGGTGAAAATACTACTTAGCCTAACTACACCAGCAAACAAAAATGGACTCTCAGCAGATTGGGGGTTTACAAGGTCAGATATTAACTTCAAGCGACTGAGCTACTTATTAATCTCCAAATATATGTGGATCTGAGCATCCCAGAATCTCTATCCCAGCCACATATGTAGATCAAGAAGATAATTAATAGTGATAAGCAACAACATCCATATTTAAGGTTATCACCATCAAAGGGGTATAGGGACTTGAATGGCTAAAGAAAGAAAATTCACATACACTATATTTATAACCTGCGAAGGTTAACAAAAAGGTGAAAATACTACTTAGCCTAACTACACCAGCAAACAAAAATGGACTCTTAGCAGATTGGGGGTTCACAAGGTCAGATATTAACTTCAAGCGACTGAGATACTTATTAATCTCCAAATATATGTGGATCTGAGCATCCCAAAATCTCTATCCCAGCCACATATGTAGATCAAGAAGAACAAGTTTTCAGAATACAAGTTACAAAGTTGTTAGGAAGCTCAACAAAGGAGTTAAATTATTTGGAAAAAGAAAAATGTCTCAGTGGACAAGAACCATCAGTTCAGCACCATAAACCACTGCACACACCTATGCACTGGAGAACTTAGCTAATATATTAGCAAGAAAAGTATCAAACCAGGTCTGAAACACAAAGTACAATAGCAACATCAAAATGAAGGAAGTTACGTACTTATGCAAATTGGAAGAAACTTCAATAAACTACAACCAAGGCATGGCGTTAAGAACCCACAACTGAAGCAGGACAAATTAAGGATTCTCAAAGAAAAACAGGATGAAAGAGGCCAAGAGGATTGGAGCTTAACATTAAAATTAGATTTAGCAACTTTATTCACTATATATGTTGTTTATTTTGTGTCGGGTCAGTTATTGGACCAGTCTAATTTTTTATTTTTTAGCTATTTTATATGGAGAATTTGGATGGGTTAGTCCATCATTGCTTGGATTTTAATTTGATTGATCAATAAAATTACAAATTACACCAATACAAGACTCCTGAAGGATAGTGAGGTCATTGAGACTATCCCGACTAGTACCAGAGAAAGAAGAAACATCCCTCCATGTAAGAGCTAGAGAGAAGGAAATTGATATCTTATTTGCCCAAGCATCAATCCTTATGGGAAACTCCCACAGTATGTCACCCAGCTAACAATAACTAAAACATCAATTCCTCCTTTTTTCACAACAACCATGGTGCGAACAACCATAAAATATACATGGAGGGTAGGATGGTAGGGATAAGGCCCTACTGGCCTAAGATTGGGAAGGTTGTGCCCTAGAATCATTACCACTCAAAAAATATTTGTCTCCCGATGGCTTTCATTAGGTAGCACTAGTTGTAGGATAGGAGTTAGGACTCCCCCAACTCTTCCTCTTGGACCACTTAACACTATACTGCTGGCATCCATATTTTTCAGAGAATTAAGACCTAAGACCGGAGACCTCTTACTCTCCCTATCTTTTGACTTAGATTCATTCTTCACTGTACCAATAGGACCAGACTAACATTAAAAATTTGTCACTGTCTGGGTCAATATATGAATAGAATATTGAAACTCGACATTGGTAACCTCTCCTTAAGGTAACTAAACTTGAGTGCCACCTTTCATAGTAGTGTAAATAGAGACCGGTGGAAGTCTATGTTGAAAATTAGAAACTATGACCCTTGACCAGGTCTATGCCCCTCAAGTTGGACAAGATCCATCCATGTTATCCTTGAGTGGGATAGGTGAGTTTTCACGAACTTTAGATCATTAAGAGAGCATGATCTAAAAGGTGAACCAAAGAAGACTTAGGGAATAGTTCAATACCTACGACTCAATAGCTTGGAAGTAGAACAACCAGAAAGTTAAGCATTCCTAAATGCCTCATATATTCCTAATATAAGTGTGGAGAACAACAACCCCACAAGAAATACTCCACTTATTACGGCTTTGTGGACACCCATGACACCAGAAACTATGATCTAATGCAAACTTGACATGACTCAAATTAGGGCTATGTCATATTGGGCATCACAAGTCTAACTAGGTCTAGAGAGCACCCCATATACCTAATACAACCAACATAAATATACCCTAAGTCAGATGAATTTAGGACATATAATATGATAACGTATTTGAAGATATAATGACTTTGGGATAAGTCTAATTCCTAGACCAACCCAACCAAGTATATCTTTCTAATAAACAACAAAACTAAAAATTATAACCCAATGTTTGTGTATATATAAATTTATATATATATATATATATATCATAATCATACCATACACAAGTTCACAGTTGTCCATACAAAGCCTTTAAACCAAACCATAGAATATCTAGTTAGGATAAGCCACCGACCATAGCCAAAAAACAAAGTCTATGGAAGGACAATTGTGTATAAAGAAATCCATAACATAAAATAGAAGCCTTTCAAACTATGAAATCTCACCACTTCAATCAAACATCGACGATCCACGACCAAGAAAAGTCATATGGCCAGTTCATACATCACGTTATGATACACTGTCCAAAGATGGGTTAGAGGGTAAGCTATTACATGCACTTAGGATAAGAATAAAATAATTCCAACCTTTAAAACCGTGTAAAACTCCATATGCATACACAACCCCATATATATATAAAAAATCCATGTCATGAAACAAAATTGGGTACAACATGCCTTAAAATAATTAACCTGGTTAGTTGTAATTTAACCATCATAAAACAACCCATAGGCTCTGTGGTTCTAGTTTTACCCCCTAAACAAGCGCCAATGTGTGTATTTGTATGAATCAAAGATACCATAGGAGTAGGGAATTCCTGTGTACCCTTCGCGCTCCATGATACATACATACCAGTGTAACTTTGGGGATTCCCATGTACCTCATTAGTATTATATATGTGGTTTTCATGACCAATCTTATATTGTCAAACATTAGTTTTAAGTGTCCATCTATTGGAATCACACCTTATCTATTAGCTATCACACCCTACCATTTTTTCCTAATTAATATCATTAGCTCATAAAAAACCCACCAATTCCATTTATTATTAACTAAGGATATAAGTAGTAGTATCACTATACCGATCATAGCTTGAAATCAATTTCCTTATCCATTTTATTTAAAGAAGGGATTCCTATGTATATATAGATTACATTTTTGAGTTGTTTGGAGGATTCCCATATACCCCACAAGATGATCATTATTATGTTTTCTTGTGGGATTCCCATGTATCCTATAAGTGTATTTAATTAATCCTTATCCATGACCACTAATACCTTACTATTTAACAATTAATGACCATCCATACTAGTTAGGGTTCCATTACCACTTTATGCCATGCGAAGTTTTTAAAAGCTGGAAATATACCCATAGAAGGGAATGGCCCATCCCCTAAAACTATACCCTAAGGTATGAGTGGTACCCTTATCTCATACCCTAGCATCACCTTAGACCTCTATACCATCCATCATATGACCAAACCAACCTAACTCAAATCCTGACATACTAGTAGTACCATTGGAATCATTCCTTGATTAGAATCCACAGACTAGACAATAGGCATCAAACAGTTTTAAAAGATACCCCTCAACCTATCATAGGACTAGTATGATGCCATATTGTGTCTTGTATAGGAACCAACCGAACAATACTAATTATCATGTGATTCAAAAGCCCTTACATTTTCCCCAAGCATACAGCTAGCACCTATAAGTTATATGCTGTCCAAAATGTTCAAAACTCAAAAATTTTAGTAGGGTCAAACTTTGGGGTATTTCTATGGGTTTTGTGAAGAGTGAAGGAACAACTATTTTAAATGTTGTCTGATTGGTCACATGTAGAGGGATTGTCCTTCTAATGTTTCTTTAGGGGCAAATAAGCTTAATGTTGTCTCTTTATCAACTCCTATACCAAAGGGCTCTACTACTCTTCATGTATTGGTATTGGCTAAAATTGCTTGTATGCTCTTGCTACCTACCAGGACTCTGAGGAATCTCTCTATGTTGTCACTGTTATGTTATGACTCTTTTCTCATGATGTGTATTGCTTTCTTGATCAGGGGTCTACTCTTTCTTATGTAACCCTATATGTGGCTTTGCATTTTGTTTTAGTTCCCGAGTTTATCCCAGATTTCTTCTATATTTTTATGTTGGTGGTTGACTTTGTGGTTGCTAGTAGAGTCTATAAGGGTTATGTGGTATCTTTTGGTAGTAAAGAAACTCTGGGAGATATGATTGAATTAGACATGGTTGATTTTGATACCATATTGGGGATGGATTTGTTGAATTTTTGTTATGCCTACTTCAGTTGTTGACTCTTTATGCTCCTGTTTAAATTCCCTAATGAACTAGTCATTGAGTTGGAAGGGGGCTCTCTAGTTCCTAAGAGAAGGTTCCTATCATATCTTAGGGCCTGAAAGATAATTTCCAAGGGATGTATTTATCATTTATTCTAGGTTAAGAATTCTAACTTGAAGGGTCCTTCAATTACATCCATTCCCGTGGTTAATGAATATCCTAAGGTTTTTTCTTATGGTCTTTTTGGTATCTCTCCTGATAGGGAGAGTTATATTGGGATTGACCTTGTTTTGGACACTCATCTTATCTCTATCAATGAATATAAAATGGCTCTGAGAAAGTTAAAAGAGCTTAAATATAAGTTGAAATACCTATTTTAAAAGGGTTTTATCCATCCTAGTGTGTCTCCATAGGGTTCCCCTATTTTGTTCATAAGTAATAAGTATGGTTCCCTTCAAATATGCATCAATTACCATCAGTTGAATAAGGTTACAGTGATGAATAAGTATCCTCCTCCTTAGATTGATGATCTACTTAACCAGCTTAAGGTGCCAGGTGTTTCTCTAAGATTGATCTTATTTCTGGTTATCATCAGCTAAAGATTAGGGTAGTGGATATCCCTAAGATTGCTTTTCAAACCTGGTATGGTCATTATGATTTCTTATTCATGTCTTTTGTTTTGAATAATTCCCCAGTGGCATTCATGTACTTGAAATGTAAAGTCTTCCATTAGTTTTTGGTTTTTTTCATCACTGTGTTTATGGATGTTATTCTTGTGTATTCCAAGAGTGAGGCAGATTATATCGATCACCATCGAATCATTTTTCAAACCTTTAAAGATCAATATTTTTATGATTAGTTTTTGAAGTGCAATTTTGATTGAAAGTTGTTACCGTTATGGGTTATGCCATTTCTAGTGAAGATATCATGGTGGATCCACAAAAAGTCGTAGTGGTAAAGAAGTGTCCTAGAATCCAACCGATATTTAGAGGTTCTTGAGTTTAGGCAGTTAGTATTAGAGATTTGTGAAGAGTCTGTTGACAATAGCTATGTTGACTAAGTTGACCAAGAATGAGGCAAATTTGAGTGGTCTGATGCTTGGGAGGGCAGTTCTGTGTGTCTGAAAGATAAGTTGACTTTAGCTCCAATTTTGACTCTTCCAGAAGGTACTAAAGGTTTTGTTGTCTATTTTGATATATCCCGTGTGGGATTTTGTTGTGTGTTTATGCAGCATGGTAGGTTTGTGGTCTATGTTTCTAGGTAGTTGAAAGTTCATTAGAAGAATTATCTGTCTCATGACTTGGAGTTTTTGGTTATGGTGTTTGCATTGAAGATTTGGAAATACTATTTGTACAAAGTCCATGTAGATATCTTTTCTTTTCATTAGATCCTACAATATGTGTTAACCTAAATAAAGTTAAATCTCAGGAAAAAGAGATGGCTTGAGTTACTGAAAGATTATGACATGAGTCTCCACTATCAACCAGGTAAAGCTAACAAGGTTTCTAATGCTCTTAGCAGGTTATCTATGTGGAGCGAAGCTCATGTGGATGAGAACAAGAGAGAATTAGTGAAAGATATTAACCATTACGCTAACCTTGGTGTTTTTTACTTAGTTTCTGGGTATGGAGGTGTGTTTCTGCAAAAGGTGGAAAATCCATCCCTTGTTGTTGAGATAAAGGAGAAGTAGGTACTGTATCCTATCCTAATAGTGATTAAGGGAGATGTGGGTCATCAAAATGTTATCCCTTTTGAGATTAGTGGCAATGGTATCTTGAGGTACCAAGATATATTATGTGTTCCCGATTTAGATGGGTTGAGAGAGAAGATCTTGGTTGAGGCACATAAGTCACAATATGTCATTCATCCTGGTTCGATGAACAGGTATCATTATCTTAAGAAGATCTATTGGTGGTATAATATTAAGAGAGATATGGCCAGTTTTGTGGTAAAATGCATGATGTATCAGTAAGTAAAGATTGAGCACTTGAGGCTAGGTGGGTTGACTCAAGAGATAGAACTGCCGGTGTGGAAATGGGAGAAAATAAATATGTATTTCATTTTTAGCTTCCTCGGCCTTAGAATCAGTTTGATTCATTTTCTATCATCGTGGATAGGATGGCTAATTCTTCTTACTTCTTGCTAGTGAGGACTAATTTCTTGGCATAGGATTATGTGAGGTTGTTCCTCAATAAAATTGTGAATTTGCATGGGGAGCCTGTTTCTATCATGTGTGATCATGTTACTAAGAAATCATTTCATTTTTGGCATTCATTTCAGAGTCTTTTAGGAACTAAAATCAGCCTTAATACTTCTTTCCACCCGCAGTTGGATGGGCAAGCTGAAAGAACTATTCAGACAATGGAAGATATGCTTCGAACCTACATGATTGAATATAGTGGCAGCTAGGTTGACCGTTTACCTCTTATAGAGTTTTCATATAATAACAAATACCTTTCTAGTATAGGGATGGCTGTGTTTATGGCATTGTATGGTAGAAGGTGTAGGTCTCCTATTGGGTGGTTTGAGGTTGGTGAGGCAGAGATGTTTGGCCCAAATTTAGTTCACCAAGCAATAGAGAAGGTGTAGGTGATTCAGGATATACTTAAAGTTTCCCAAAGTTTCCAAAATTCCTATGCATATCTAAGGCTTAGAGATTTAGAGTTTGATGTTGGTGATTGGGTGTTCTTGAAGGTATCTATTTTGAAGAGAGAAATGTGGTTTGGGAAGAAGGGGAAACTCAGTCCCCGGTATGTTTGCCCGTACTTGGTTTTAATGAGAGGTGGTAAGGTTTTGTATGAGTTGGATTTTCCTCCTAGTTTAGCTCCATTCATTTAGTGTTCCATATGTCAATATTAAGGAGGTGTGTGTGTAAGATCCTTCCCTGATTGTGCCTATAAAGGATATTGGTATTTTGTACTCCTTATTGTATGAGGAAGTCCCGGTTGAGATCTTCGATTGAAAAGTTCATCAATTATAGGCGAAGGACGTAGCTTTTGTAAAGGTTGTACAGAAGAACCACAAGGTTGAAGAGGCTACTTGGGAAGCTGAAGAGGACATAAAGTCCAAGTATCCATTCTTGTTTTCCTCTCCAAATAATTGTGCGTATGGTAGGTGTTATTCTTAACATATTTGTTTTCTGACATTGTTAAAGGAAAGATTGATTTCCTTAGGATTTTTATTTTCTAAGTTTGTTAAAATTAATAGTAGGGAAATATAAAGTCAAATTGTGCTATCAATTGCCTTGTCCTACCACATGAGGATGAATGATCCAAGTGGGGTAGAGTAGAAACACATTGAATTTTGGCCCTTGAAAATTACTTGATCCTTGGGCTCACTACATTTGTTATGACTGGGCCCCCGAGTCGTAGGGTGTCTTGACAACTCATTGGGATGAGTCTTACCCAAACTAGTAAGTTTGAGGCTAGATTCTACTCTGAGTATAAGTGGCTCACTACGAGCCATATGGATAAGTCACAAGCTATTAGGTGAAATTGTAGGGTGTCCGTGTAAGTCCCAAAATTGGTTTTGTGTTGAATATGATTGGACCCTACGACTTATAGAGTCAAATTATGATTGGTACCACAAAATAGTAATGATAATGGTGTACAGTGCCTTGGTACTACTATCTTGGTTACGACTCAGGGTGAGGATTCATAATCAGAGGTTACAAGTAAAGGGGTTGACTCGTAATCAAGGGCAGCTCTTTTTAAGATTTTAAGTTGAGGGAACTCTAGACATTTTCCACTTTAACCCCTTTGACCTCATGACTTAAAGCCTTCCTTGGGACTTCATTATCACATCATTTCCAGTAAAACACACCCAAATTCTCTCTCAAACTCTTTGTTTAAGTTAAGGGCTTAGAGTAGTATTAACCATATTATCACCCATAAAATATCCTTAATGATATAGCTTTAATGTTAAAATAGCTTTAACGATATAGCTTTAATGTTCACCCCATTCCCATACACATGGAATGAGTTATGGCCTTCGGACCAATCAGCAAATTACGACACTGCCACTGGACTTTGGCCAAGTCAAGCCCCTATTCAAACGGACACCAAATGATCCCTAATTTGGTAAGCATACACAAGGTACCCTTAATATCAACACTTTAAATCGGAGTCCTTAGATTCCACTTATAGCTCAAAATGGCACAGCGCTGACATCAAACACTGCCCACGATCCCCACCATGCCTCCGCCCCCTTGGGCTCACACCAAGCCCTCTCCAAATCACTTTGGCAATCTTAGGACATGCCATGCAACATAGATAGATGCTTTTTGCCTCATGTTATATCCCTTTGCCTCATCTTCGACTTCAACATATTCCCTCAGCACATGTCATCTGCATAGCTGACAAGGTTGCGGCCTAGTTGGTACGCACAATCCTGGCGGGTGACAGGTCCAAAAACTTTGGGGCGCCACACTCCGCCCCATAAAACATAGCTTGCCGGATTATAGGTTTATAGAATTTGCCTATGAACTTGAGGGGCACCTTCTTATCACATAAAATCGCCGAAGCAAGCCTCCATTTCATCCAATATTCACCAATAAGGTGAGACACATCCACATTAATCTCTCCATTCCCTTGAATTATAGACCCAAGATACCTAAAACTATCTCTCTTACAAACCACCTGCGAATCTAACTTCACTACCTCCTCTTCCTCTCGCCTCGAGTCACTAAACTTGTACTCCAAGTACTCTGTCTTGGTCCTATACAATATGGATCCTTTAGATTCTAGGGTTTGTCTCCAAACCTTCAACTAATCATTAGCACCTCAATACGAATCATCAATCAACATTACATCATTAGTAAAATACATACACCAAGGCATCTCTCCTTGAATACTTTGCATCAACACATCCATCACCAAGATGAATAAAAATAGACTAAGAGTCGATCCCTAGTACAACCCTGTCAAGATCGAGAAATTCTCGAAATATCCTCCCACCATCCTTACTTTGGTCTTCGCCCCCTCATACATGTCCTTAACTGATTGTATGTATGCCACTAATACCTCATTTTCCTCCAAGCATTTCCAAAGAACCTCTCTAAGGACTTTTTCATATTCCTTCTACAAGTAGAAAAACACCATGTGAAGATCCTTATTGCTCTCTCAATACTACTCTACCATCCACGGCACAAGGTGAATTGCCTCTGTCGTCTAGCGGCCAGGCATAAATCCAAATTGATTCTCCAAAATAGACACTACCTTCCTCAACCTCCGCTCCACCACCCTCTCCCAAATCTTCATCGTGTGACTCAACAACTTAATACCATGGTAGTTATTACAACTCTGAATGTCACCCTTGTTCTTATATAAAGGAATCATCATGCTCCATCTCCATTCCTTGAGCATCTTAGCGGACTTGAAAATGTTGTTAAACAAATTAGTGAGCCACCCCAACCCTTCCCCACCCGTGAACATCCAAAAGTCCACCGTAATTTCCAATAATTATTGGAAATTATTAGAAAGGAAATATGAGACCTTCCCACAATCGTAGGACCAAACTATGATTGTGGGTAGTACTCGTGATTAGGATGTAGATGATAGCTCTTTGAACATTACTAGATGATCCTTGGTACGATCATGAGATCAATCTATGGTCATACCTTGATTTGTAGTTTTCAAGGTAAAATCAAGAGCATCAGTCAGACTAACGATCGTGCCTAGGATTGTAGTTTTAAAGAATGATTATTGTTCCCTCTCGTGTAGGAAGGTACATTTGTTAACCTTCAGATGTTGCCATTTTCTTATTCTGATAAGATAATTTTACAGCTGGACATTCTAATCACGGTCGTGGATTGACTAATGATATCTTACTACAGAGCAATACGTTACTTAAATGGCCATAACATTTTACCCAAATGTCGGAATACACAAAAATAAATATGTTTGAAAGATAATTAAAATATTTATTATTTGGTGAGTCAAAATATCTAATATGAATCATAATATGGATATTGTTTAAAATTGAATTTGTTCATTGCTAAAGTAATCGATTGGTAAGGGTTTTCTTGGTTAAGGTCTTGGATGTTCTTGTAGCCTTAGTACAAGGCCATATTCCTTATTATATGTAATGCCCCAGGAGTACACCCTAGATGCCACACGGTGTTACTGTCTTGAGAGACCACAAGCTAACACGTGAGATGGTTCCTATTGTGAGCACTGAATAATATACTAATAACGAACATGTGCGGAAAAAACTATATATTCCATAAGGTTTCAATACAAAAAATAATACAATTGAATACACAGTCTAAAATATAATCAAAAAATGGTGAAAACTGACTGATAAAATGACAACTAACTAATTTTCTGAAATATCCAAAAGCCTCTAAAACTAACTGAACTAGAGTTGATGGGACAAGACCCAACTAACTCCAACTGACTGCTAAATTGAAATACTAAAATAACATAATCGGTCCTTGGAATATGAGGACTCGCTACTGCTACTGCTGTGGATACGCTGGGAGGTCTAGTGCAGTCGAGAACCTAAGCAACTGAACCTATGATAGATATATCATAGCACAAGAAATGATTATGCTGTCAGTACTTTAAATATACTGGTATACTGAATGAGGTTAGGCTAATGTGCATGGGCTGTTGTGCATGAATAATAGTTGAATGAATGAATAGCATGAGATAAGATACATAGTATGTGCGAAGGTTGAAAAATCTAAGAATGCATGACCAAGCATATAACATGATACTGGAATAGTCTGTAGACGAAAATACAGATATCTAAGGACTGTTTTAACTGATAAACTGTGTGTTGTGATCAAGGAAACCTGAAGTGACTTTCAAACTAAGACTTGACTAAACCTGTAGGAGCTATCATCTAACTGACATGCCCCAATATGAGCTAATTGGGGTCCAATCTATGACCCCAGTTGGAAGGGTGCTAGTACCGTGCCATGGGTACTATCACTTGCTTTGTGGATCCACTAAAGTGAAGTCCCAAAGAACTAAAGAGTCACCCTCTACTAGCAGGTGCTCTAGTGAGATATATGTCAACACTCAATTAGCAGGTCAACATCTCAACCTACGTTGGCGATGTTGTTCTTGAACACAGGGACTGCTACTAAAGGTCACACCCTTAACTGGTAAGTGATCTCCTATCCCTGGGTTCACTCGGTCCTAAATCCTACTCCCAACTAGACTGACTTTGATTACTTAAAAGAACTGAGCTTAATGATATGATAACTGACTGAATTGATAATACTCTAATATATTCAGAACCATTATGAAAGTGTTGAGACTAAGTAGAAGCTAAGTTTTTGGGTATCATAACCCCCAGTACTCAATAATATTACCATTAGAAATATACTAAAGATTCAAAAGAATGATAAGTAGTCATTGTTAAATATTTATCTCTTAGGCATTTCATCAAACACATGGAGTTCATAAAGTCAAAGCATAGAAATAGGTAAATCATGGCATAATAACATAATTTCAATACAAAAATCATGGGTTAAGGATTTAACATGCAAATATCATCCTTCAAATGGGTCTAAGGCTAATTCCAACAAATTCACATGCAAACATGATATAGAAATTAAATTCATGGAAGTTCATAGATAAAATTCATGAAAACATGTAAAGTTCATGATTTTAAACTTTAAAATGGATTCTTGGACTCCATGTCTTAAAAGGACCTAGGAAGAAATGACTAGCATACCTTAACTAATGAATTTTCATGAGTTCTTGGTGATTTATTAAAGCTTGAACTTGGATTTGAAGAAGCTAGGGTTTTATTCTTGAGAGAGTTTGTGAAAAGATGAGTGATTTTTCCCTTTTGGGACATTAATCTCATTTTATGGGTGAGGCAAAGTAAGGTGAAAATAACTCAAATACCCCCACATACCCAGAATCAATTAAACTAAATGTGGCCAGTGATGTGGTATGTGATGTGTCACCTCGCTCAGTTGATGCGTCAGGCGACGCACCACGTTACACCCACCAATGCAATAAGCAGCACACCATGACCATATCGCACTGACTTACTGATTTGAACATCCAAACAAGCCTCAAAACTCATTTGAAAGATCGAAAACATACCCGATATGTGCGATCGACCACCCTGATCATGAATCAACTTAAAAATCGATGTTCTAAGTCCAGGAAGTCAGAATTAGAATAATCAAAGTTAATGAGGCTTTGGAAATGACTATGTCTTAACAGTTAGTGAAATTTTCAAAGTGTTGGACCTTTTTAGCATACAATAGTAAGCTAAAATGAGCTAGGATCTTATGGGGTCTTGCAATATCTCCCCTTTGGGAACATTTCTCCTCAAATGAAACCAGTGAAGCTGAGAATTACTGAGATACTAATATTACATGTTGAATATGCACAACTGAAACTTGATTACATGACTGAGTCTAAACATGGTCACTGACTTAACTAATTTGTGAATGCATGCAATAAAATAAATATGATCATTTGGATGGGACTGAGAATGGAAAAGAGATAATCAAAGGAAATTTTTTTTATCTTGAACTAAATCTGAGTTTTTGGAGAAAAGTTGAGGTTACTTGGTTTGCATATTTGCTTCTGCTTCCCAAGGGCTCCCTCAACAGGCTGATTTTACCAAAGAACTTTGACCAAAGGAACTTCGCTGTTCCTTAGTCTGTGAATCTGGAGATCGAAGATTTTGACTGGGACTTCTTCTTAAGAAAGGCTATCCTGAACATCAAAGATTTCTACAGGAACAACGTTAGCTGGATCACAAATACAATTTTTCAATAAAGAAATTTGAAACACTTGGTGCACTAATTCCAAATCTGCATGCAACTCAAGCTTATAAGCTATTTTTCCAATACGGCTCAAGATCCTATAAGGGCCAACATATCGAGGACTAAGATTCCCATTCCTGCCAAACTTTTTCCCTTTCTTTATGGGAGATATTTTCAAATAAACCAAGTCTCCAACTATAAACTTGACATCCGCATAGGATTTCTGATGGCTTTAGACTGTCTTAAGCCTTTCTCTAATTACCTGAACTTTGTCTAATGCATCAAATGTTGAACCTGGCCCTATTAATATGGTTTTACCTACCTCAAACCAACCAATAGGATATCTATATCTCCTCCCATACAGAGCCTTAAATGGAGCCATATAAATAATAGAATGTTAACTGTTATTGAAGGAAAACACAATCAATGTCAAGTGATCATCCCAACTACCCTTAAAATCGAGAACTCAAGCCCTGAACATGTCCTCTTAGGTCTGAATGGTCCTCTCTACTTGACCATCTACCTGAGGGTAAAATTCTGTACTGAGATGAACTTGAGTACCAAGACCCTTCTGAAAAGCTTTCTAAAAGTAAGAGGTAAAATAAGTACCTCTATCTAAAATGATGGATAGTGGGACTCCATACAACCTAACCAACTTTCTAATATAGATCTTGGCATAATCGTCGGTTGAATAAGAAGTATGGACTGGCATAAAATGGGCTGATTTTTTCACTCTATCTACAATAAGCCAAATTGAATCATGCTGATGATGTGAATGAGGCAACCCTATCACAAAGTCCATGTTCACCTCTCCCCACTTCTACGTAGGGATACTGAACTCCTGCATAGTGTCTCTATTTCTTTGGTGCTCAACCTTAACCTGCTGACAATTAGCACACTTGGCTACAAATTTTATAATATCCCATTTTATACCACTCCACTAATAAATTTCTCGTAAATCACAATACTTCTTAGTGTCTCCTGGGTGAATAAAGTAACGTTCCCTATGAGCTTTTGAAAGAATTCACTTTCTCAAACCATCAACACATAGAACGCACAGTATACCCTAGAAATGCAACACGCTATCTCCCCCTTGGAAAAAAACCTCTACATTCTGATCTCTGACCAACCCTTTCAACTCAACTAAACTGTGGTCCCTATCCTACTTTTCTTTCACTTCAGCAACCAAAGAAGATTCCATACTATTCTGGACCCAAACACTACCCTAGCTAAGTAAACCAAACGAACGCCTAACCTAGATTATATTGCATACTATCCATAGATAATCTAATAAGGGCATCTTCCACTATATTAGCCTTTCCCAGATGATACAAAACACTCATATCATAGTCCATCAATAATTCTAGCCACCTAATGTGATAGAGATTTAACTCTCTCTGCAAAAACACATACTATAAACTGTTATGATCCATGAACATATCAGCATGCACCCCATATAAATAATGCCTCCAAAATTATATTGCAAACACAACAGCTGCTAACTTAAGATCATAGGTAGGAAATTCTTCTCATAAGGTTAAGCTATCTAGAGGAATAGGCTATGACCTTACCTCTCTGCATAAAAACACAACCCAAACCAACTCTTGAAGCATCACAGTAAATAACAAACCCATCTAAACTATCTAGCAAGGTCAAAACTGGGGTTGAGGTGAGTCGAGTCTTCAACTACTGAAAACACTTCTCATAAGAATCTGACCATTGAAACTTGACTTTCTTTTAAGTTAATCTAGGCATGGGGGATGCAATAGATAAAAATCCTTTAATACACCATTGATAATAGCCAATCAAACGCAAGAAAATCCAGATATCTATAGGAGAAATGGGTCTGGGCCAGTTTCTCACAGCTTTGATCTATTAAGGGCCAACTTTAATGCCATCACTGTAAATAATATGGCCAAGAAAAGCTATTGATCTTTACCAAAATTCGTGATTACTAAATTTGGCGAACAACTAATGCGCTCTAAGAGTTTGTAATAATATTCTGAGGTGGCCGGCATGATCATTTTCATACAAGAATAGACAAGGATATGTAACACTTAGATTTTCTGAATCGGAATGCTGCACGGTGCTCATGACCCTGAGGGACCACAAGCTAACCCAAGACTTATATCTGTACCTGTACACTGCATATATAATATAATATGGAAAACATAAACTTATAGTCCATAAGGTTCAACTAAATAAAGATCTGTCAAGACACAATATCCATATGGGTGAAAGATATCCTAAACAACTAAAAACTGAATCAAATCTGAATACTAAATCTAAAAGCCTCTAAGTACTGTCTGAATAAAGAGTTGAAGGAGCATGTCTCCAACTAACTCCGTCTAGCAAAACTGAGCTGAAATAATAAATGAAATAAAATAATATCACCCTCGAATGGATAAGGACTCACTGCAATTCTATGGCTAGATGCTACTGCTAATCTAGAACTCATGTCTCTGAACCTATAGTGTAACATGAAAGAAGGCACCATAGCGTAAATGCATCAGTACAACTAGAGTACTGAGTATACGAGTGTGGCAGGCTAATCCAAAAGGGTGTACATGCATAAACAATGCTAACTAATTGACTGATATGAACATGACAGTTTAAACATACATACATAGTAATTAAGATAATGAGTACGTGATAGCTATATTTGTACACTAATACATGGTTTACTGATAACTGACATGGCTAAAACTGTAGTTCTGATAACATAGGCGACTGTATCTGACAGTCTTAAATCTGATGGAACTATCTGAGTTCTCCACTATAACTAAATTTGACTGTATCTAATAGTCCTGGTATACTGATATCTGAAGAACTATCTGAGTTCTTTTACTGACACTGAGTCTAAAACTATAGGAGATAGTTGTTTAACTGATATGCCCCATCTGTGCCATTATGGGTAAGATAGGGTCCAGTATCTACCCTAACTGGAATAGTGTTAATACCTCGTCTCTGGTAAGGACAACATATGAGCAACCCTCATATAATAGGCAACTGTAGTGAAAATGGTGGGAACCCTCATATAGCAGGTTAATCCACCTTATCTACCCTCATATAATAGGTTGTGATGTCTCAACCTATACTGGCTACATAGTTCAGGAACACAATGATGACTGCTAAGAATCACACCCACATATACAGGTTATTTCCCATCCTTGGGTTCAATCGGTGCTAACTCCTACTCCTATCTAAAGAGACCGAACATGATTTAATGGACTGTACATAAGTAGAACTTACTGAATTTTGTTGACTGAAAAAGTAGTACTATTATCTGAGAGTTAACTGAGATCATGAGATTTTTGAGGTTTCCGGAGTCACATGACTGACTAAGTTCTATAGATTATAGCTTGACTAAGATTATCATGACAACATGACATGGATCTAGGCACACAACTATGTTTTTCAGGTATGAATACCCCCAAGACTCGATAGAATAAAACTGAAACACATGACAAGACTTGATCACAAGATTGGAGTCCACAATTCGCTATATTATAAGTAGGGGATAGTATAATTCATGTATTTAATCAACACCTCAAACATGGTAGGGAAAGATGGATATATTTCGCACACAAAATTCATATTTCCATCATCATACATACTTCATGCCATCACCATAAGAATACATAAATAGCATGGGCATTCATATTGAAGTGTATCGCTAACATAGACTTGTCATTTAGATATCATGAAATCATGTAAATATGAAATTCTATCATCCTAGGCATTTTATCAAACACCTTACATGGATTCTTTAAGGCATAGGTGGATTTCATATTTGCATTAGTTCAAACCACCCAAAGTTCATGATTTTCAACCAACAATCACATATATTCCATGAAAAACATTCTTAGATATCATCTTGAAACTTGAACAGCAATCATCAACATGTACATGCTTATATCACCACAAAAGTTTACAAAATAACATTTAATAGCATGATTTTTGAACTCTATGAACGAATTGAATCCATAGATGAACACTATGCATACCTTAAAGCTTGATCTGGAAAGAGATCTAATGTTTCTGAAGGTTCCTGAAGAAATCCTTAGGCTTACCCTTGATTTTTCTTTACTAGGGTTTAACCCCTTTGGGAAAGAATGTTCTTGTTCCTGAGGAGATGATCTTGAGAAAAAACCCTAATCTTGTTGTTGAAAGTGTATGAGAGAGCTTTTTGAGATGTTTCAACTAAAGAGAACGGAAGATAATATATTCCTTGAGGGTTATAAGTCGTGGTAAGTGAAGGGAAAACACCAAAATACCCTTATGAAATAAATTCCCAGTTGCTGAAAAATAATAGCTAACGACATTTGTGACAAGGCATCAAAAATGTGGTAAGCCATCAAAAAAGTCATCACACAAAGGCTAGAATTGATGGTTTCTGCCTAAGTCTGACGATATTTGTGACAAGGCGCCACAAATGTGGTAAGCTACCATGAATGTCGTCACTTAGGAGCTGGTTTCTACCTAAGGCTGACAACCTTCATGGTAGGGCATCACAAATATGGTAAGCTACCACGTATATCATCACACAGGAGCTGGATTCTGCCTAAGGCTGACGACCTTCATGGTAGGGTATCAAAAATGTGGTAAGCTACCACAAATTTTATCTTACATGAGCTTGATTTTACCTAAAGCTAACGACCTTCATGGTAGGTCGTCACAAATGTGGTAAGCTGCCACAAATGTCGTCACACTGTTTCCAGCCTGACATGCTGTAGTAAATTAGAAACAACACTTTGCTCCAATATCAGATTTAGGCAAAATTGGTATAGTTAAAAAGCTAATTCAATTATCTATCTGTTGATAGGTCATGAGATCAAAAATTCCAAGTATGATGAGAGATATACTCGTTTCAAGTTGACTATACCAATATCCTTCTCAAGAATTCAATCGATAAGGAATCTTTTGATTCGTCTGATAGTTGGGAGTTATTTGAAGCCTTAATATAAATCTAACCTACTCATAAAACTATAAAATAACCATGATGTACTATGTATGATCTTGGTACATGGCTCTAATTTTGGTTTGGAGTTTTTGGGGTATTACAATATCTCCCCTTGGAAACATTCGTCCTTGAATGATGACTGCTTGAGAGGGGAGAAAAGATAAAACGATGCATACACTGATCATGCCCAACTGGCACATGATTTTAGGACTAAATTGAATTTTAAACTGAATATAGCCCAACTGAACGTACATATCTGATGCATGACTGATAAGCTGAACTTATGAATGCATGATAAGCTATGCATGATACTTGATACCATTTTTATATTGGAATTTTGAATATGTAACTGAATAAGATTAAGGAATATGGTTACCTCGAGCTAAGCCTAAATTAACAGAGAAAAGATGAGGGTACTTGCTTTTCATGTCTACTTCTGCTTCCCAAGTAGCTCCCTCCATGGACTAATTCCGCCAAAGAACCTTGACTAGGGGGAATTCTTTATTCCTCTACCTATGAGTCTAATAGTCAAGGATTTTGACTGGAATATCTTCATAAGAGAGGCTATTCTGAATGTCAATGCTCTGAATAGGGACTACAACTACTGGTTCACCTATGCACTTCTTGAGCAAAGAGACATGGAAGACTGGATGGACTGAGGCTAGATTTGAAGGCAATTCGAGCTTGTAGGCTACCTTGCCGAAGCGACTGAGAATCCTGAAAGGACCAACATATCAGTGACTGAGCTTTCCCTTCTTGCCGAATCTCTTCACTCTCTTAATGGGAGAGATCTTGAGATAGACATAGTCATCGACCTTGAATTTGAGATCCTTTTTACGAACATCCGTATAAGAATTCTGTCGGCTTTGATAAGCTTGTAGTCTTTCTCTGATCAACTAAACTTTCTCTAAGGCATCGAATACTAAGTCAGGCCCTATAACTGTGGTCTCACTAACTTAAAACCAACTAATTGGAGAACTATATCTCCTACCATAGAGAGCTTTGAATCGAGCCATCCAAATATCGGAGTGATAGCTGTTATTGTATGCGCACTCAATCAAAGATAGGTGGTCATCCCAGATTCCCTTGAAATCAATTGCACACACCCTTAGCATATCTACTAGAGTCTAAATGGTCCTTTCTGCTTGACCATCTGTCTGAGGATGAAACGTTGTACTAAGATGAACTTGGGTACCAAGACCCTTTTGGAACGCTTTCCAGAAGTAAGAGGTGAACTGGGTACATCTATCTAAGATAATAGATAGTGTAACACCATGTAATCTGACCAACTTCCTGATATAGAGTTTGGCATAATCCTCGGCTGAGTAAGAGGTATGAACTAGAAGGAAATAAGATGACTTGGTCATTCTGTCTACAATGACCAAAACCGAATCATGCTGAGGATGTGTTCTAAGAAAACCCATCACGAAGTCCATGTTCACTTCTTCCCACTTCCAAGTAGGAACAGTGAACTCCTGCATGGAACCACTAGGTTTCTGATGCTCTATCTTAACCTGCTGACATGTAGAGCACTTAGCCACAAACTCTACAACGTCCCTCTTCATCCCTCTCCACTAATAGATCTCCCGTAAGTTGCGGTACATCTTAGTGGCCCCTAGATGAATAGAGTATCGCGCACCATGTTCTTCTGCAAGAATTTGCTTCCTCAAGTCATCTACATCGAGAACACACAAACCACCCTGACAACGAAGAATACCATCTCCCCCTTAAGAGAAAACCTCTACTTCCTGACTCTGAACTTACTCTTTTAGCTTTACAAGGCTAGGATCCCTATCTTGCTTCTCTTTCACCTCAGAAACTAGATATGACTCTGAACTACTCTGAACACATACACCACCCTCTGAAAAGTCGACTAAGAGAATGCCTAGTCTGGCAAGATGATAATCTCCTGATCTAATTTCTTCTTACTATCCTCAACATGGAAAACACTACCTATGGACAGTCTACTTAGTAAGTCAACCACTATATTGGCCTTGCCAGGATAATAAATGGCACTTATGTCATAATCATTCAAGAGCTCTAACCATCTTCTCTGATGAAGATTGAGATCTTTCTAGGAAAATACATACTAAAGGCTCTGATGATCTATGAAGATGTCTACATGAACACCATATAGATAATGCCTCCAAATATTTAAGGCAAAGACCACTACTGCTAACTCAAGGTCATTAGTAGGATAATTCTTTTCATGGGGCTTTAACTGTCTGGAGGCATAGGCTATGACTCTACCATGCTGCATGAGGACACAACCTAAACCTACTCTAGATGCATCATAATATACTACGAATCCATCGGAACCATCGGGAAGTGCTAAAACTGGAGCTGAGGTGAGTCGAGTCTTCAACTCCTAAAAACTCTTCTCGCAAGGTTCTGACCACTAAAAATTGACCTTCTTCTGAGTCAATCTAGACATAGGAGATATAATAGAATAAAATCCCTCAACAAACTATCGGTAATAGCCAGCCAAACCCAAGAAACTCCTGATATCTGATAGAGAGACAGGGCGAGGCCAGTTTCTTACCACTTCAGTTTTCTGAGGATCTACTCTAATGCCATCACCAGAAATAATGTGGCCAAGGAATGCTACTGATCTTAGCCAAAATTCACAATTACTGAACTTGGATAACAACTGGTGATCTCTGAGAGTCTAAAGAACAATTATGAGATGGTCTGAATGATCACGCTCTGTAAGAGAAAAGACCAGAATATCATCTATGAAGACTATGACGAATATGTCCAAGTACTGCTTGAACACCCAGTTCATCAAGTCCATGAAAGCTGCAGGGGCATTGTTAAGACCAAAGGATATGACTAAAAATTCAAAGCAACCATACAGAGTATGAAAATCTATCTTTGGAAAGTCACATTCTCTAACTTTGAGCTGATGATAGCCTGATCTGAGGTCTATCTTGGAGAAATAACTGGCACCCTGAAGTTGGTCAAACAAGTCTTTTATCCTAGGTAGCGAATACCTATTCTTGACCCCGACTTTGTTGAGCTGAAAGTAATCAATAATCATTCAGAGAGAACCATATTTCTTACTCACGAATAAGACTATCACACCCCATGGGATATACTGGGCCTGATGAATCACTTATCTAATAGATCCTTCAACTGATCTTTCAGTTCCTTATGTTCTGCTGGTGCCATTTTGTATGGCAGAATAGAAATAGGCTGAGTATATGGGAGAAGGTCTATGCCGAAGTCTATTTCCCTTTCGGGAGGAATGCTTGGCAGATCTTCAGGAAAGATATCTGAATATTCATTAACCACTGGGACTGATCCGACACTGGGAGATTCGGAATGGGAATCCTTAACATGCACAAGATGATACACGCACCCCTTAGAAATCATTTTCCTTACCGGAAGGTAGTAAACAAGCTAACCCCTAAAAGATGAAGTTCTACCCTTCCACTCTAAGACGGGATCATTCGAGAACTGAAACTGAACTATCCCATTTCTGCAGTCGACTATGGCATAGCAGGAATGAATCTAATCCATGCCGAGAATGACATAAAAATCAGTCATCTCTAACTCAACTAAATCTGCTGATATAGATTTCTGAAATATCATAACCGAGCAGTTCCTGTATACCCGCTGAGCTATGATGGTTTTACCCATTGGGGTAGAGACTGAAAAGGGCTCTGCTAAAATTTTAGGACTAATTTTGAAATCGCCTGCTATGTATGGAGTGACAAAAGTCAAGGATGTACCTAGGTCTAGCTAAGCATAAACATGAACATGGAAAATCTGTAATGTACCAGTAACGACATCAGGAGAATCTTCCTGATCCTATCGGGTCTGAAGAGCATAGAGCCTATTTGGGTGTTGCCCACTAGTAGCATTGGAAATGGTACCCTGCATGTTCGGGCGATCGGACTGAGCTGTGGAATAATTCTACTGACCCTGATGACCTGGCTGAGGACAGTCCCTAACTCTAAGGCCTGACTTGCCACAACCAAAACAAATGCCTTGACCCACTCTACACACACCCTGATGGTGCTTATCGCAGGTCTGACACTGAGGATAAGTGCGGGTACTGCTAACACTACTCTGAGATTTAGAGCCTGGTTTTCTCTCTCTGTTGCCGTCCCTGAAATTTGGCACTGGGCACTAGCAGAGGAAGGGACTAGAACTACTGACTTAGGATGAAACTGCGAATAATTTCCTCCCTCTAATTTGGGCTGAGCAAAACTGAAACTGCCTGATTTTGCTGTCTTGTTCTGCCTCTCTCTTGTTCTACCTTTCTTCTCCTCTATCTGTTGAGCATGGGTCATGAGTCTAGATAAGGTCATATCACTGTTCAACATTGTAGATCTACACTTATACACCATGCTATCATTCACCCCTGAGACGAATTTGCTCATTTTAGCCCTATTGTCTGCAACCACATGAGGGGCATACCTGGCTAGCTGAGTAAATCTTAGAGAATACTCTCTAACTGTCATATTTCCCTGAATAAGATTGATGAACTCAAAACTTTGACCTCTCTCAGCTCTTGAGAAAAGAATTTATCTAAGAAAGTCATGACGAATTCTTCCCACTCAACAGGACCTGTATCCTCTAACCTTTCAGCTAACCACTGCTCGTACCAAGTGTGAGAGGCATCCTGCAATTGGTATGAGGCTAACTCGGCACTCTGATAAGAATTTACTCCCATGATATCAATGACCTTCTAGACTTGGTCAATGAATTCCTGAGGATCCTCGTCTAGCTTAGACCCAAAGAAGGATGGAGGGTTCATTTGAGTGAAGTCCCGAATCCTAGCTGCTGCTGAATTGGCCACTGGATTGTCCAGAACGACTGCTGGTCATTTATTGTGGGCGGCTATAGACTGAGCAAGAGCAGTAAATGTGGTCCTAAACTCTGCATGAGAAACATGTTCTCCCAAAGGATCTTAGGGCTGAAGAGCTGGCTGATTTCTTCTCTTTGGAGGCATGTTTCTGAAATAAGAGAAGAGCGGATTAGACTGAGAGACTAACTTGAAATTATTCGTACTAGAACGACATGAATAGTGAAGAAAGGGAACTATTCCTAAAACATCTCATAGCCTCCTGTACATAAATGTGGCGCGTAACACACCTACATACAAGACTCTACTAGATGCGGCTTTCAGATTTCCTAGGACTCTATTGAACCTTAGGCTCTAATACTAAGTTTGTAATTCCCCAATTTTCTGAATAGGAATGCTACACGGTGGTCATGACCCTGAGGGACCACAAGCTAACCCATGACTAATATCTGTACCTATACACTGCATATATAATGTAATAATACAGAAAACATGAACGTATAGGCCATAAGGTTTAACTAAATAAATATCTGTCAAGACACAATATCCATATGGGTGAAAGATACCTGAAATAACTGAAAACTAAATCAAATTTGAACTAAATCTGAATACTGAATTTGAAAGCCTCTAAGTACTACTGTCTGAATAAGGAGTTAAGGAACATGTCTCAAACTAACTCCATCTATCAAAACTGAGCTAAAATAAGAAATAAAATAAAATAATATCACCCTTGAATGGATGAGGACTCACTGCAACTCTACGGCTGGATGCTACTGCTGATCTGGAGCTCGTGTCTCTGAACCTATGGTGTAACATAAAAGAAATCACCATAGCACAAATGCATCAGTAAAACTGGAGTACTGAGTATATGAGTGAGGCAGGCTAATGCAAAAAGGTTTACATGTATGAACAATGCTAACTGAATGACTGATATGAACATGAGAATGTAAACATACATACATAGTAACTAAGATCGTAAGTACATGATAGCTAGATCTGTATGCTTATACATGGTTTACTAATAACTGACATGGCTAAAACTGTAGTTCTGATAACATGGGCAACTGTGTCTAACAGTCTTAAATCTGATGGAACTATCTGAATTCCATACTATAACTGAATTTGACTGTATTTGACTGTATCTTACAGTCCTTGTATAATGATATCTGAAGAACAATCTGAGTTATTTTACTGAGACTGAGTCTAAAAGCGTGGGAGGTAGTTGTTTAATCGACATGCTCCATCTGTGCCATCATGGCTAAGATGGGGTCCAATCTCTGCCCTGACTAGAAGGGTGTCAATACCACGCTACTGGTAAGGAAAATATGTGAGAAACCCTCAGATAACTGGTCACTCTAGTGAGAACAGTGGGAACCCTCATATAACAGGTTAAGCCACCTCTTCTACCATCATATAACAGGTTGTGATGTCTCAACCTATGATAGCTACATGTTCTGGAATGGAAAGATGACTGCCTAGAATCACACCCTCATATACAGGTGAGTTCCCATCCTTGGGTTCACTCGGTGCTAACTCCTACTCCTATTTGAAGAGATTGAACATGATTTAACTGGCTGTACGTAAGTAGAACTTACTGAATTCTGTTGACTAATGGAGTAGTACTATTATCTGAAAGTTAACTGAGATCATGAGATTTCTGAGGTTTCCTGAGTCACATGACTAACTGAGTTCTATATATTATAGCATGACTAAGATTATCGTGACAATATGACATGGCTCTAGTCACACAGCTATGTTTTTCGGGTATGAATAACCCCAGGACTTGATAGAAGAAAACTAACACACATGACACGACTTGATCACATGATTGGAGTCCACAATTCTCCATATCATAAGTAGGGGATAGTATACTTCATGTATTTAATCTACACCTCAAACATGGTAGGGAAAGCATGAATATAGTTCACATAAAAAATTCATATTTCCATCATCATACATACTTCATGCCATCACCATAAAAATACATAACTAGCATGGGTATTCATATTAAAGTGTATTGCTAACATGGACTTGTCATTTAGATATCATGAAATCATGTAAATATGAACTTCCAACATCCTAGGCATTTTATCAAATACCTGACATGCATTCTTTAAGGCATAGGTGGATTTCATACTTGCATTAGTTCAACCCACCCAAAGTTCATGATATTCAACCAACAATCACTTATATTCCATGAAAAACATCCTTAGATATCATCTTAAAACTTGAACAACAATCATCAACGTGTACATGATTATATCACCACAAAAGTTTACAAATAACATTTAAAAGCATGATTCTTGAACTCTATGAACAAATTGAATCCATAGATGAACACTACGTATACCTTAAAGCTTGATCTTGAAAGAGATCTAATGTTTTTGAAGGTTCCTGAAGAAATCTTTATGCTTGCCCTTGATTTTTCTTGACTAGGGTTTAACCCCTTTGGGAAACAATATTATTGTTCCTGAGGAGATGATCTTGAGAGGAAACCTTAATCTAGTGGTTAAAAGTGTATGAGAGAGCTTTTTGAGATGTTTTACTAAAGACAATGGAAGATAATACATTTCTTGAGGGTTATAAGTCATGGGAAGTTAAGAGAAAAGACTAAAATACCCTTATAAAATAAATTCCTAGTTTCTAAAAATAATAGCTGACGACATTTGTGACAAGGCATCAAAAATGTGGTAAGCCATCAAAAATGTCGTCACATAGAAGCTGGAAATGATGGTTTCTACCTAATTCTGATGACATTTGTGACAAGGCGTCACAAATGTGGTAAACCACCACGAATGTCGTCACTTAGGAGCTGGTTTCTACCTAAGGATGGCGACCTTCATGGCAGGGCGTCACAAATGTGGTAAGCTACCATGAATACATCACACAGAAGCTAGATTCTGCCTAGGGCTGACGACCTTCGTGGTAGGGCGTCACAAATGTGGTAAGCTACCACGAATGTCGTCACACAGGAGCTGGATTCTTCCTAAGGCTGACGACCTTCGTGGTAGGGCATCACAAATATGGTAAGCTACCACGAATGTCGTCACACTGTTTCCAGCCTGACATGTTGGAGTAAAATAGGAATAACTCTTTGCTCCGATATTGGATTTAGGCAAAATTTTTATCGTTGGAAAGATAACTCAATTATACATTTGTTTATAGGCTATTAGATTAAAAATTCTAAGTATAATGAGAGATATGCTCATTTGAAGTTGACTATACCAATATCCTTCTCAAAAATTCAATCGGTAAGGAATGTTTTGATTCATCTGATAGCTGGGAGTTATTTGAAGCCTTAATATATATCTAACCTACTCATAAAACTATAAAATAACCATGATGTACTATGAATGAGCTTGGTACATGGCTCTAATATTGGTTTGGATTTTTTGGGGTATTACAGATATTATCAATGAAAACTATGACAAACATGCCTAAGTACTGCTTGAACACTCTATTCATCAAGTCCGTGAAATTTGCTGGGGAATTTGATAGACCAATGGACATGACTAGAAATTCAAAGTGTCCAAAATGAGTCATGAAAGCTATTTTCCAAATGTCACATTCTCGGACTCTGAGTTGATGATAGCCAGATCTGAGGTCTATCTTTGAGAAATAACTAGCACCCTGAAGTTTATCAAATAATTCATCAATACTGGGGAATTGATACTTATTCTTATTTGTGACTTTATTCAACTAGCAGTAATTGATTCACATTCTAAGAGAAAATCTTTCTTGCACACGAAAATGACTGGAGCGCCCCATGGGGAACACTGGGCCTGATGAATCCATTATCTAAGAGATAATTCAACTGTTCTTTTAACTGCCTAAGCTCCACAGGAGCCACTCTATTGGGTAGAATAGTTATAGGCTGGATATCTTTAAGAAGGTCTATTCCAAAGTCAATTTCACTTTCGAAAGGAACTCCCAAAAGATCTTCGAGAAACATATTTGGATATTCCCTCACTACAAAAAAAGACTCGGGATTGGGAATTTATGAACTAGAATATTTCACTCAAACAAGACGGTAGACATACCCTGTAGATATCGTATTTCTCGCTCTAAGGTAAAAAATAAGTTGACTCCTAAGTGCGGAAGTACTACCCCTCCATTCAAGGACTGGTTCATTCAGAAACTGAAAATGAACAACTCTGTTTCTACAATAAACCAAAGGATAGCATGAGTGAAGACAATCCATGCCGAGAATGACATCAAATTTAGTCATCTCTAACTTTAAAAAACCAACTAAGGTGTGTTTCTTTGATATTCTGATCAGACAGTTTCTGTATACCTGCCTTGATAAAATATAGACACCGACTAGGGTGGACACTAAGAAGGGTTCCTCTTAAGTCTCAAGACTAACACAAAAATTAATAGTTATGTAGGGAGTTAGAAAAGAAAGAGAAGCTCTGGGATCTACCAAAGCATAAACATGTAAATAAAAGACATGTAACGTACCAATAAACACATTAAGAGATCATTTCTGATCATGTTGGGACTGAAGTGCATAAAAAATGTTTAGGACTGACCATATTTTGCACTAGAAGTGACACCCTGCTGAGTCGGGCAACCAAATGGAACTAGGGGACGACTGGACTGACCGTGTTAACCACTATTTCGGCAATCCCTAACTTTTATAGCCTAGCTTGACATACCCAAATCATACATCACTACCAATTCTATACATACCCTAATGGTTTCTACCGTATTTCTGGCAAAGTGGATTTGTACGACCATTGTTTAGACTATCCGGGGACATAGAGCCTAGCGCCCTATCCTAATTATCATTTTTAAACATTTTCACTACCACACTAGCTGAAAATAGAGCTGGGGATAAAGATTTTTTGATATGATTGAGGATGGTTACCACCCTCTAACCTCAGCTGAGAAAAACTAAAGCTACTTATTCTGGCTATCTTATTCTCCCTCTCTTTTTTCTTAAATTTTTGTGCCTCAATCTATTGACCATCAACCATCAACCTAAAAAAGTTCATCTCCTTAATCAACATAGCTGTCCTACACTCTTTGACCACACTATCAGCTATCCTAGAAAAAAACTTACTCATCCTAGACCTGTCATCAGACTCCATATAGGGAGCATTCCTGGCTAGCCAAGTAAACTTAAGTGAATACTCTTTCAAAATTATTTTCCCCGCATCAAATTGATAAACTACTGCACCTTAGCTTCCCTTAACTCCAAGATAAAGAACCTATCTCAATAGGTTATAGCAAATTCCTTTTATTCAATAGGTCCTATATCTATGCCTCTACTCCCTTCCACTACTTATACCAGGTGTGAGCAACATCCTAAAACTGGTAAGAACACAACTTTACTCTCTCACTAGAAGTCACACCAATAATGTAGTTACCTTCTGAACTATATCAAGGAACTTATGCCAATCCTCATCATACTTGGTTCCCAAAAACAAAGGAGGGTTAATTCGGGTGAAGTCCCAAATCCTAGCTGCGGCAGTATTAGCCATTGGAATAGCTGGGACAACAGTGTACTGATTATTTTGAGTTGCTAATGAGTGATCTAATGTTGTAAATGCAGCTCTAAATTCAGCACAAGAGACATAATCATTTAGGGGATCTTTTAGAATAGGTAGAGGTGAAGGCTAATTTTTATTTCTCTTTTAGTTTTTCTTTAAAGAAGGCAGGTCCTATAATGGAAAGAATATTGAATTAGAAAGAGAGTTTAAATTAAGCTGATGCTCATTCAGACGACATGAATACTGAAAGAAGGGAAATTTTTCCTAAAATGTCTTGTAGCCTCTTGTCCATAAGTGTGGTGTGGTTGACACCCATGCACAAGACTCTACTAAACGTGGATTTCAGACTCCCTAGGATGCTTTAAAACCTTAGGCTCTAATACCAAGTTTTTAATGCCCTGGGAGTACACCTTGAATGCCATACGGTGCTTACAATCCGGAGAGACCACAAGCTAACCCATAGACTGGTACCTATTGTGAGCACTGAATAATATACTGAAAACGAAAATCCATGGAAACGACTAAATATTCCATAAGGTTTCAATACTAGATAAAATAAAAATAAAATACACAAGTCTAAAATATAAGAAAAAAATGTTGAAAACTGACAATAAACTGATATTTTGAAATGTTCTAAAGCCTCTAAAACTTACTAAATAAGAGTTATTAGTACAGGCCCCAACTAACTCCAACTGACTACTGAACTAAAATACTAAAATAACATAATCCGTCCCCAGAATATGAGAACTAAGCACTTCTACTATTGCTGATGCGCTGGGAGGTCTAGGTACGATTAGGAATTTGAGCGACCAAACCTTTGATATGATACATCATTACGCAAGAAACTAGTATGCGGTCAGTACTTTGAATGTACTGGTATGCTAAATTGGTTGTCTAATGTTCATGTACCTATGTGTATGAATAATAACTGAATAAATAAATAGCATGAGATAAATGATGCATAAAATAAGTGATTGTTGTAAAATCTGAGAATGCATGACCAACCATAAAAATAATACTAGAATAGTCCATAGACTGAAATAATGAAATGTAAGTATTGATTTAACCGATAAACTATATGCTATGATAAAGCAAACCTTACTGACTTTTGAACTAAGATTGAACGGAAGTCGTGAGACCTATCATCTAACCGACATGCCATAATATAACCTAATAGGGGTCTTACCTGTGAACCATGTTGGAAGGATATTAGTACCATACCACAGGTACTAACACTTGCTGTGTGGATCCACTAAAGTGAAGTACCGAAGGACTAAAGATTCACCCTCTACTTGTAGGTGGTCTAGTGAGATATAAGCCAACCCTCAACTAGTAGGTTAACACCTCAACCTACGTTGGATACAAAGTTATGGAATGTACATATTGCTACTAAAGGTCATACCCTCAACTGGAAGGTGATCCCCCATCCCTGGGTTCACTCGGTGATAAATCCTACTACCAACTAAACTGACTCTAATTATTATACTAAACTGAGCTTACTGATATGACAACTGACTTAACTGATAATACTCTAATATATTTGAAACCATTCTAAAAATACTGAGACCAAGTAGACAACTAAGTTTCTGAGTATTCATAACCCCCAGGACTTGATAATATTACCAGTAGAAACATACTAAAGCTTTAAAATCATGATAAATAGTCATTGTTCAAAATTCATCTCTTAGTCATTTCATCAAACACATAGGGGTCATCAAGTTAAAGCATGGGAGCAGTTAAATCGTTGACTAATAACATAATTTCAATACAAAAATCATTATTTAAGGATTTAACATGCAAATATTAACATGATATAGAAATTGAAATTCATGCAAGTTCAAGGATAATATTCATTAAAACATGTAAAGGTCATGATTTTAAACTTCAAAATAGGTTCTTGGACTCTATGGGTGAAAATTACCCATGAATAAACATCTAACTTACCTTAATTGATGAATTTTTATGAGTTCTTAGTGATTTCTTGAAGCTTGAACTTGGATTTGAAGAAGCTAGGGTGTTGTTCTTGAGAGAGTTTGTCAAAAGATTAGTGATTTTTCCCTTTTAGGACCTTAATATCGTGTCATAGATGAGGCAAAGTAAGGGGAAGATGACTCAAATACACACACATACCCAAAATTAATTAAATTGGATATGGCCAGTGATGTAGTAAATCACACATTGCGTCTCTCAGTCGACGCACTTCATTGCGCCCCACCAACGCGATAAGTAGTGCATCGTAGCGATATCACACTGACTTTCTAGTTTGAACATCTAAACAAGCCTCAAACCTCAAGTGAAAAATTTAAAATTTACCCAAGACATGCTATTGACCATCCCAATCATCAATAAACTTAAAAATTGACGTTAAAAGGTCAGAAAAGTTGGAAATAAAATTATCAAAGTTTAAGAGGCTTTGAAAATGACTAAGTCTTAACACTTAGGGAAATTTTCTAAGTCTTGGACACCTTTATCATGCAAGAGTGAGCTAAAATGAGCTAGGATCTTACGGGGTGTTAAATTATACTATTAAAACTTTATATTTAATCCTACATTTAATTGAAGCATTTTTGTATTAGTGGCTTCAATCTTTAATGGTTCTACGCCTAGGAGGAATTTTAATGTTGTTTTAAACCTTGAGAGTTAGGGAGAAAACTGGAGTTAAAGCCTAAATTTCTATGCTGTAATGAATTGTAAGACCAGATAAAATATGTTTTATATAGAGCCTTGTGACCCTTCAATAGACCCTCTATAACCTTCTTTTGTAGCTCTAGTTTTATCCACAAATTTGTCAAGTATATGATGCTCCTACTTGGTTATATCAAGCTACTCTAAAGGTCAAAGTAGGTGATTCACTTACTTCATAGTTTGGCTTAACTATATTTTGACTTTGCTAATTAAGGTGTTGGGCTTCTCTTTCCTTTTAATTTCCATTTACATAGTTTGGGTATCAAATAAGCACATAAATATAGGCCTAAATTTGATTCATTAGTATTTCCCCTTTAACTTGATCTATATAGCTCAAGTAGGTGATACATCTTCTAGCTTAGTCTATCCAAGAAAGATGCTCAGCATTTTATTTCATTTTCTAAATCATAATACCCTAATTTGACTTAACAGTTGCATGTACTTTGTCACATTGAACCTTAAATGCAAATGCCACCTTGTTTTTTAGATTTTAAATATTTTTGTTGACATTAACTTGATAGTGTCACATGAAAATATAGGGTTAGTATCCTTCAAACCTATTTACACCATCAATATTTGTATAGGAAATCTTGTCAATTACCTATACCACAAGGATATTTCAAGTTCCATATAAGTAGAATAAATACATATAAATTATGAGGTGTTACCAAATAAACTCACTGGCCGCAAGCTCTAAGCCAACATCTTTTATTAACTATATGAGTTCTACCTATCCTAGGCTTCATCGAATCTCTTAAGCACCATCTAAATACCCACCTCATAATAACCTTTGCCAACCCTAAAAGGATAAAACCAAACCCACCAGAGATCTATATAACCTTCCGCATGAATGGTGTCTCGAAAAGATCCAACCAAAACAATTAGATTGGTAATGGAAATTAAATAAAAAATTATCTAAAGATAATAACTTGTCCAAATGTATTCTGAGACAAATAACATAGGTCCAATGTACAACCTTCCAGTCCTGATTAGTCTATTTAAAGGATGATTAATCGATATGTGAAAATTTGCACTGTTGAACTTGAATATATGTCTCCCACTAAAAATACTTATAAGAACTTGGTACTAACTAAGGATCTAAGTAAAAGGTTGTATAAACTAATGTCATGATCCAATGACCCATCCCTCAAACATAATCCTAAGCCAACCCCTCTGATTTGAAAGAAACAAAACTTATGGGTAATGAGTAGGCCTTGTCAATTAGTTAACAATGCCCCTAATAGATGAAAATCCCACGATATATGCTAAAACACAATCATAAGATCAAAATACAACCTCAAAATTAGGTTGTATTTTTTAATTAATATTAAGATGTCTGAATTTGAATGCATATCTGAATGATAAAGTTGTTATCTCTAGATATGAATACTGAATGATTAAAAAAGTTTTTTTTATCATCTAAAATTATTTAGTTAAATAATTATTAAATATAAATGATAAAATAATATAAAAATGATAATATACAGACTATAAGTACATAAAATATAATTTAAGCAACATAGTAATTAAATATTACATCATTAAAAAATTTTAGAAAATATTACTTCGTCCATTAATTGTTTATTTGTCCAATGTTCTAAAAATAATTTTTGATTTTGTTTATCACTTTGTTTTATCAAGAAGAGTTATCAAGAAGGGAAATTGATTTTTTCATTTTTTAACCACAATATTAATTACTTATTCTTTAAATCATTTTCCTAGACATATGAATCTATGACTATTAAATGTAATGCAAAGGGTATAAAATACACCTCCACTTTCATTAATTGTCTAACTTTACCTTACATAATACTATGTGGTCTCAGTCATAATATGAGGCTATTTGTACCACTTCCATAATCAAACTTTTCATTTATAGCCCTATTTGATATAAACCCCACAAATTAGAATAGAATACACACTACCCTCATTTGTCCCACTCTGACCCAATTAAAGTAACACAACTGGGAAAATAACCCCTATCAAACCATATACCCTCCTTGATTCTTCCTTTAAAAAAGATGACAATTGTGAATTTCGGTGAAGCTGATATTTTTTATGACGATGTAGTGTCTGGAAGTTCATTTAAATAAAAGCCAATACATATAATAGGCTTGCAAAAGCTATATTCCTTATTAAATCAATTAGAGTATTATCTTTCTCGTTTCTTATTTCAACTCCATTTTGATGTATCCAATTTCTTTTATCAATAAGCCTCCATTAAAATTAACTTAAAGTTATGGATTTGCAAGAATGATTTCAATAGGTTAGTTGTTCTAATGACATGTACATTTGTCTTTGATAAAATTCATGTTGATCATTGTCCAATAGAGCAAACAACGGCACAACTGAGATTTAACAGTGATGAAAATTGCTAATAGTGATGAGGTTAGAGTAAAGAGAAATTGTCAAGATTTCAATCAAATAACAATATGAACAGAAGGAAGAATAATCAGGGGAACAATAAAGGAAAGTAGATTCTGCTGATGAAATTTCTTTTCTTAGAATAGACATTGGAGATGAAAATAAATTAATTCCAAGCAAAGATGGTAAAGTCGGTAAGGTTGAGTTTATAGTCCAATGGAGGCTATTTTCCAAAAATTTCTATGAAGCTAGTGGATTATTGTACAATGATAACGCTTAACTTATACATCATTTTAGTGCAAGGCGGTCGTCGTCAATATATTTACCCAACTTTGGAGTCAGAGTCAAATCCATAGGGAATAATGTGAGTTGCGATTAAACTCGTTTGAAACTAAAGCTACAAGTTAAATTGAAATAACTGTCATGAAAAGACAAAATGGGGGTTTTAATGATTGAACAAAAGTTATTAACACTTCAATTCGTCTTAAACTCAAGTCTTAAACTACAATATTTCAAATCAATGATATAGAGAAACTAGAGTTGATCACTGTGATTAGTAATCCTTTATTTAATAACAGTTATAGTATTGGATTCTCGTGACATGTGAGAAACACCAAATTATCAGTTTCGATAGTCCATCTAAGTATTTCTCAACCTACCTAGATGTTGACTCCCTAATTCACTCGAACTTAGGAAAGCATTCTATTCATACTATTTTTATCTCGAGTTGATCAATCTTGTTACAGCATTAATCATTAGATGAGAACTTAACCATCCCAAATACTCGTTGATAATTCACTTCTTACTAGGGTTGATTTCTTATCTCAAGCAAATCAACATTAAGCAAGGCCTATTGTTTGCAACCAACAAAAAATAACTAATATAAAAGAATTATCAAGATGTCCCCACAATCACTCGAACGCTAACCAAATATTAAATCCATGAAGGAATAATCATAGATCCCACAACCCTAGTGTGGGTTTTAGTTCCACATGAGAAAGAAAGAGATAGCAACAATTATATTCATCATTAAAAGTAATTAAACTTACAAAAGATGAAGTATGAAGTTGATTCTCTTCCAAGTTCAAGAGAAAATTTCCACAACCAAATCAAAGAGTTGAAAATTGAATTCTAAGTTCAGAGCCCCCAAAGAGAGGTGAACCAGCTTTGGAATGAGTTCCAGCCGTTTAAAGATGGTCAATATGATGCCGCCCCTCAATGAACCCTAAAAGCTACTATTTATATCCGTGACTTAAGAAAAATACAAAATTAAGAATTCAGAATTTTGGTTTTAGGTGACAACATGTTTGATAACTTATCACAAATATGATAAGTTATCAAAGAATGTCGTCAGGTCCTCTTCATCTGTATGATGACCTGTGTAACGACTTATCACAAGTCAGATAAGTTATTAGACTTGTCATTAGACTGTACTTCCAATTTCTCCCTTTTACTTCTGAGTGACGACATGCCTGACGACTTATCAAAGATCTGATAGCTTATCAGGATATGTCATCAGAAAATCTTCAATTTTTTTGTTCTCTGCCTATGTGTGATGACATGGTCTAATAGCTTATCACAGATCTGATAGCTTATCAGATCAAGTCGTCAAAAGAAATTTTCAGAACTTAATTTCTTGTATCTTTCACCAAAAATCATCTTCTTGATGGATCTTTCATGTATTTTCATGCATCTTAACTTTTACTGCAATATCATAGAGAAAACAAGAAAAAAAGACAAAATATACTTAAGACTTTGCAATTATTCTCATTTAAAAGCCTCAAATGTGTTACCATCTGCTCACACATCATACAACATCAATGTAATGGCAGATATAGTCATTTAATTAGGTTGGAGTGAATTAGATAAGGATGGCGCTTCAAAATTGGCTATTTATTTTGATTTTGGATTTTCCATCCAAATAAGGGATATATATGACAAGTTTGGTAACGGCAAGGGTAAATATGACCACATAGTGTAATGGAGGGTAAAGTTAGCTAATTAATAAAAGTAGAGGGCTATTGTAGACCCCTTTTCCTTAAATCTATTTTGGTAAAGTACTATAATTATTCATTTCGTTTAAGGGGCGTAAAAAGTCCAAATTGGATAGAAAAAGTGAATGAAGGGATTAATATAACATAAGAAGATTTCTAAACTAATAAAATAAGAAATACATACATAATTTTTCCATTTAAATTTGATTATCTTGCCCCTTTTTTATCTATTTAAAAGTAATGCCTTTTCTTTATTACAATTTATTAACTCTAACTTTTTAAATATTAATGGCACAAGATTAAAAGCGTTGTGATATATTACATATATCTTCAATTTAAGATCACACAAATTAAAAGTTTTCTTTATCTTTTTAACTTCATATATAGTAAAAACCAATCAAACAAAATTAAATCTATACGGAGTAAGTTAGTTGATAATAATACAATGTATCTAAAACTATAAAGAATATGTAAATTTGGGCTATATAAGATTTGTACCCAATGAGTTTAAAGGTTAGAATTTTTGTGAAAGACAGTGTCGTTAAGAATTTGCCAATGATAACATGAAGAGAAAAGAGCTAAATAGGCTTAGCACCTCATTCTAGATCTGATCGATCTAGAGATTTTTAGACTCGAGCAGTGGTAAGATATTTTAAAAATCAAATTCATTTCAAGGGTCTATTATCTAAATGATTCATGTTAAGACATGAATTGAGTACAAACTAATCAGTCATTAATAACTTAGCATATGACCGTCAATTCCACAAATGCTAAAGTTATGACACTGTTAATTAACACTATAACGAGCAAAGGTATTCAAAGTCTAGCCATGTGATCTATCAAAACACACAAGTTGTGGTACATTGGAAAACCAAGTATATAACCAAATTGATGATGAATGAATATAGTCCTATTAAGAGTCCTGGATATGTTTGCATCTCAAATCTCTCTCCTAATTGTAGTCGAATTTCAAGAGGACTTAAAAAATGCATCGCTACCTTAAAGTGGTTGGAAAAAATAATGTTATAAAATATTGGATACTCACACTCAATAACCACCTCCCTCGGTTGCCTATTTGTAAAATACATGTATATGATACCATCTCTTCCTCATCAAAAATGAGAAAAAAACACTCTATGGAAGCACAATAGGCCAAATAATCCTAGTTTGACAAGTTCCTAAAATTATCCTTTTTTCACTTCTCCAAACTCAAATGAAGAGATCGTGTATGATATAGTAGAATGAACAGTATATCCGACTTAACATCAACCCTAAATTTAAGACCATGATAATGCAATAAACCAACAAAACTAGGAGAACAACATTAGTAACTCTCAATCCTTAGGCACTAACAAGTGTGGTAGAATGTCAATACTATTACTACAAATATGACCACAAAAGGTTAGATCTTTTTTTATTGTAACTCTCTTAATGACCGATCTACCATCCCCCTACTAGAAGGGCGCTATTAAACCTAACTTTTTATTTAATATAAGCGGACAACAATCACATGATAAGAATTATTAACCAGCTAACACTAGTATGGCCATTAATCAACTAATCATCAACCACTATAAAGGTATAACAATTACCGATAGTATATAATATGAGTGGCATGAAATTAAAACAACCAATCAAACTCTACGATCACAATAAAGCCAATATACCAAAGATAAAGGAATTAATTGAAGAATTATACCCAAAGGTAGAAACAACACAAAACCAATAAAATACTTAATGTGTTATCTCCTAGGGTAGTTATACACGCATACCCTAGATAAATATCTTTGAATGAATACATAAAAAACAACAAAATAAGTAGGAACATATGGGTATGAAGAATTCAAATCAAATAAATATAAGACATAAAGTATACCAAAGAAAAGTCACCCCTAGCTTGCTAAAGAAGCATGTAGCTGATTGTGTTGACCTCAAATTGAGAATTCATAAAACCACCGATCATACCTAAGTCACTATTTATGATTGAAGGTGCCACTCCTTAAAAGTCTTTTCTAGCTTTTCCGACAACTCAATGATCCCAAACTATGGACATTCCTTATAAGATTATCACTTTCTATATAATATTGATATACCTTAAAAAACCTAGCCATGTAGGAAATATGTGTTGAACCAGACAGGATAGCAAACTCACACCTAAGGAACTCTCTATATCAGTGACCAACCTCAGAACAATAATAACACACTCCAAGAACTCTCTAATTAAACATACTTTGTGAACCAAAGCAGTCACCATGACCGAAGGACCTAGACTGAGAACTCATTATGCCTGACCAGAACTTTGTTCACTATGACTATCATAACTTATTTAAGATCTTCCTATAATCTGAGATGACACTTGTACAAGATTGATAGGTTGAGAGTAATTACAACCTATATTAGAAGGATATCTACCTCTTCATGATGTAGGGCTGTAATTGCACTGATGGCAGGTCCCCTAACTTATACTTTTATATGTCTCAAGACAGGCAAACTCTATAGTCCTTCTATGACTAACAACCTAGAGGAATATAAACCTAGCTACTAGTAATTCACAGATTCCAATTGGAAAACTAAAGTTAATTCTCTAATAAACCTCTGCACTCTCTCTTACTTTGTAGGAAAACTCATTAATGTATTCTTGGCCCATTTGAGAAACCCTATCTCATACTCTAAAACTAATAAAGAAACGTATTGAATACAAACAAACCAAACTCTGTACTAAAAACCACTTTAAGTACAAAACACTACCCCTAATAATGATGTTTTGGAATATCTAATATGGTATACTGAAAGAATTAGGTTGATCACAAATGTTGTTGGAGCCTAGGATGGCCCAATACCCTCTAGATGTTGTTGTAGATTCTAAAAATCAAGCTTAGACTTATACCTAACCCTAAACTAAGATTCTAGTAACATATGAAGAAGTCCCACCCATATCTATTGGCAATCACTTATTTCTCTTGTAAGAATGAGTGATCCAAAGAAGTACTTATAGGTTGATAGGAGTAAAGACATGTGATAAATAATCAAGATATACAATTTTATAACAATGCCCTATATCCTCCTAAAGTAGGATACAAATATCATTGTACTAAGTTGTAGGACTTTACTTAGTATTTTGTGCGTGTACTAATGACAACAATAAGCATATGCTCTAATACAAAACTATAACGACCCAAAAGCTAAGGTCAAGATGATACCTACTGTAAGCCAGAAAAGGTTATGCTAACTCATAGCCAAAAATGACAAGTAATGAGCTTACAAGAGGAAAAAATAATCAAAGGAAAACAAAAACTAAATAAAAAGATTTATCCAGAAAATAAGGCATAATGTTGACAAATAAATAAAGAGAAATAACCTAAAGCATAAAAATATACCCCAATACGTGGTATTAGTGGTACAAGATCTACTAAAAATAATATGATTACTAGGTAAATACACCAGATACAAAACCATCTTAATATGAGTACTAGGTAAATACACCAGATACAGAACCATCTTTTTACCAAGTAATGACCAAATTAGAAAAATAAAAGGACAAGGAAAAAATTTGAATGACAAAAGCTCAATTCTATGTCTCTAATCTAAGTAAGCTTTGCACAAGGCATATTTTAGTGGCAAGATATTGTATTAAGATATACAAGGTGCAGAAGTGTAGTATAAGTACCAATAATACAATACAGAGTAAATGTAACATATCTTAGCTCTAAAATTAATGGTCAATATAATTAACATATAAGAAAAATATATATAATACAAGGAACTAGGAATAAATACTATAAAATATGAGTAATTAAAGACAAAGTGTTGGCCTGAATGAGCTTGCCTAATAGCATTATACTGCAATGACCACGCTAGAGGAAAATCTTGATAGCAGTAGCCATGGTCTGTCTACCCAAAATGATACGAGGCAAATGACCATCAAAGATTTAGATCACATTATTCAAGGCTAACATGAGTAGATCCAAGTTGTGATCAAATAAAGGATTCAATAATACACTTGCAGTACCTTCTTTGAGCTCCTAAACAAAAAATATCTTGTGAGGTTGATTGCTTTGGATAAAAGAAGGAACAAATAACATTCTCCTAGAGGTGATGACTTAGTTAACTAGACATCACATTATTGAAGTCTTCACTGATGACTTATCAAGCTGGGAATCACCTTCTGCCTAAAGGTGATGACTTAGTTGACAAGCCATTACTTTGTTGACGACTTGTCAAATTTAGAATCACTTTCTTCCTAGAGGTGATGACTTGGTTGACAAGACATCACCTTGTTTACGACAAATGTGGCAACTATGACAAGTTGTCTCCTAAAAATCATCACTTAAGGGTATTTTGGGTAAGTTCACTCATAGTTCACTTTTGGGTTATGTAATAGGCTATAAATAGTTACTTTAGGGTTATTTCCATGTGCTTATTTTTTATATTGAGTGATGAATTCATAAAAACTCCATTGGGAGTATTTGAGAGGCTGGAAAAGCTAATGTTGATCTTTGATTAGAAATATTTGTTTTAAGAGATCTTTAATTCCCTTTGGGCTCATATAAGAAATAGGCGTTAGTTGGTAATTTTTAAGGAAGCTTTTAGGGTATCAAATACCCTTCAATTGCTCTTTTGTTATCTTCTTTGTCTCTATCTTACTATCATTGTTATCCTATCCTTTTGTCTCTACTTTTTTGCATTTAGATTTGAGTTTTCATGGATTAAATTTCATAATTTAGTATTAGATCAAAGATTAGGATCATTTACACGATTCTAGTCTTGGAATTTTCATCTTGAAAATCACAAAAAAATAGAAAAAAAGTGTCCGAAAATGTTGTTAGTGTTTCCCAATTTTGAGTTTTAAATTTTTGTGTTATTTTGAGTTTCTAGTACAAGATTCTTGATCCCTGGTAGTATTAGAGTCAAAATCCTAGAGTTGAGCTTATTCCAGTGAGATTTGAGTCATCTACTATTATTGAAGCTTGAGTTAAAGCAACTTTAAGGAGGGTACTCAAATCAGAGATTGGTTGGTAGGATTTTGAGCTTAAAAACATTGGTATTGTGGTTGGTATTTTCAACTGAGCTTGGGTTTTATATTTCCTCAAATTTCAGGTTCATTTGTATAAGTGTCAATTTTAAAAGTTCTTGGTGTCCTTCATATTTTTCAAATATTGTTATAGAAGAACATTCAAAAAGAGTGTGTTTGATCCAAAAGAAAGTGACAGAAAAGGTGTTTTACTTGTTTATTCATAATAATATTCCAATTCATTCAATGAAAGAAAGGATCAAAGTTGTATCAAAAGGGAATATTCTAAAGAAAGAGAACAAAAGAGAGAAGCAAGAGGGGACCAAAAGCAATTTTAGGCTATCAAGAGTTGAAGGATCTATTGTTGAAGATTTCAAAGCCATGACTAATCTCCAAGGAAGCTATAAAGATCATGCAAAGAAATATAAATCCTTTAAAGACCTTCAACACCTCTTCCTTCATACATTAAAGAGATGAATGTACACTGGTTAAGGGTGACGACTTCGTTGACAAGATTCTAACTTATTGACTAGTCGTCAACCTAGTCGTCAACTAGGTGATGAGTTGTCAACCCAGTCGTCAACTATGTGATGAGCTGTCACCCTAATTTTCATGAAAAAAAAAGCCCCAATGCCTATACATCTTAGAGTTAACAACAACATTGACAATTTATCAACCAAGTGACGACTACCATCCTAGTCGTCAACTTGGACAAAATTTTAGGAATCTCAATTTTGGATTCATAGTTTCTTTTCATTTATTCTTAAACTTATTTTCTTGATTCTAAATGCTAATTAACAACTAGTAATCATCCTACTTAGTTGTGAACTAGTATTTGAGTCCATTTTATTTCTTCATCATATTTCTTTTGTTATTTTCAAGTTTTAATTCATTGTAACTTCTTTTGTTCAAGTCTATATGTAGTTGTTATTTCTTTGAGTCATTCACACAAGAATCCACTTTGATAGCAAGTTAAGATTGACACCTTATTGACCAGCAGAGTACAAGAAACTTTCAATATTCTTCATTCTAACTTTGAGAATCACAAAGGTGAGAATCTTATGAGTGTTGGTGAAGAGCTTTACTACTAATCTTATTTGTTTATTTTTTGAGGTAAAAGATGATATTAGGAATTATGTATTTGATAGCCTTGGATAAATGTGATTATGACATAGGAGACTATGATTGTGGTAAAGATAATTATGGCTACAAAGAATATGGAGATTATGAGGGCTATGAATATAGACATAAATGAGTGCTACTATTTCGAAGGTGAATGTGAGATGAATAATGACCCTAATTATTGTAATGAGTATGGAGATGATGAAGAGCCTTTGTAGGGTTCTTTTGCGAAAGTGTGAGCATGTTTGAGGTATTTCATTTCACACTCCGATCCTAGAGTTGAAGTAAGGTATAACCCATTCTTTTACAATCCTTTTGAGGATCATACTGAGAGTGTACGTGAGGATTATGAAGATTCATATTCCTTATTTTGTGGTACATCTTAACAAGGTCGAATTGAAATGAATGATTATACTAGCTATAGTACAGGTTGCCCCTTAGGAAGAATAGAGCATGCATTTACAAAGTCTAAGGGAACTATAACTTATCCTTCTTATTTTAGTGCCTAAATATATGGAAATAGGGACAAGGTACATACAGAGGGCATAGTAGGAGTCTTGATCTTCATACTTTTTGGATCTCTATAAGGTATTCAGTCAAGAAGAATATCCTGATTGGGAATGGAACTATAAAAGGATCTTCATAGATTATTGTTGCAAATCAGGTGCACAAACAAGTGTACGTGGTCCTCCAAGTAGCATAGTGGCCTTCAAGAAAGCCAAATATCAATCCCACAGACACAAGAATTAGCAACGATTTGATTTCAGTTTACCATTTAGATTTAAGTGATACGAGAGTAACCGAAATAGGAGTTGGAGTTTGTAGACTGCAAAAAAATATACAAAGCATAAAGTTAAGATCTTAAGACAATCAATAAGACAAAAACCAGGGTTGAAGCACTTTGAACAATCATATTATGTCTTGAACTTCCTTCTTTAATTTACTTATCACGGGTGTTGATTCATAGGGTTCACTGCATGATTACATTTTCCCAACCTCTAATCGTTTACCTAAGTTAAACCTTACACCTACATCATTGATCGGGAATGTAATAGTTCACTTAAGTTATTTACAAATATCATCCTACATATGAATCAAGTACGGTATCTAAGTACATCCCTATCCTTGATACTAATTCACGTTTCTTATTTTATAAAGAATCAAGAACCATACTTTGGTTATTCCCATGTTCTATCCCCTATTCCATCTCCCGAGTTCACAAGGTTGACAATTGATGTATTCTAAGGGTATCTAATCCTTAAAATAGTTTAAACAAGCATAAACAAACAACCAATAATGATAAGCAAATCAAAAAACTTAATTCAAAATGAAAGTAGTCATGATCTTGGCCTTAAACCCAGATAGTGAGTTTTAGCCCTTAATGAAATTATTCATCATCCAATCCCTTGGATTGATGATACAAACCATGAAAGAAACTATAATTAAGAGATATAAACCCTAAAAGAAGTATTGAGCATCCCTACAACTAGTCTAAGATGTCCAAAAGTGAATAATAACAAGTACAAAGATGTATTTATAGTGTCTAAGTAGTCCCATGACGTGTAGGAATCAATTATAATTATTTTCAATTTATAAAGTGGACCTCACATTGCGAGTTGTAAAATCGGAAATGAAAGTCGCGACGTATAGGCTGGAAGGAAATGGGAGTAGGGGTCGTATCGTGAGACCTAAAGATGGGTATTGGAGGATGAAACGCGCCTTCATTGTGAGGGGCCACTGTTTTAGGTCCCTTGTGAAGATTTTGGTCAATATCATGCACCGATTTAAATTTACACACTCCCTCACTTGCCCAAGATATTTGAGGTGTCAAAATTTGCGTCAAGTTGTGTATTATGCTTCCGTGATCTATTCCAAGAATTTTTGAGTTGTTTTTACTTTATTTAAATCTAGTATATCCTTAATATATAATTATAATCCATTTAAAAAGAATCCTATAGCATTAAAAACAACAATTTAGAGCTCAAAATAACACAACATTCAAGACGGTGAACTAGAAACAGGAGCTACGCATAGGCAAATTTCACTTTTATCTTTAACTCATTGTTTTGATTCTTGCCTTGATCCAATTGACCCTTAAACATCACCAACAAGTTTCTTCACATATAAATACATAATAACAACCTTAGTAACTCATTAAAAACATTAGAACCCAACACAATCGACTAGACAAGCACCTTGCTCAAGCTAGTAACACTAGTTTTCTCGGTTGAACTCTAAATGATCAATTTGAATCAAAACTTGAGTGAGAACATCATTAAACATTTTAAATACATACATGGCCACTTAAATGCACATTTATTTGATTATAACACATTAATCACATGAATCATCCTTAAAATAAGGTAAAATAAGCAGAATAGTAAGGCTAGAATGCATAAATACACCCCAACATCACCACCCCACACTTAAAGCCTTGTTCATCCTCGAACAATTATTAAATATAAGTGTAATGAGCTGAAGAGACTACACACTTCTACTAAATTCAAGACATTAAATATAGATCTACAATAACTACACGAAATGCAAGTTGACAACTCTAAGCATGTTAAACACAATTGAAAGCTCATGAATACTATTTCAAAACATCCTAACCTCAAGATTTGACTCACCTAGTTGGAAAACTCATGCTCGTAATTCAATCAAAGACATCATAAAAATAACCTATATTCATCAAACATATTCCCCTCACAGCAAGAGAGTTACCAATAATCACTCACAATAATGCAATTTATAATGTAATGGGTACAAAAATTAAATTACACTCACTCTTACAAGGAATATACAAGTCACACATAATGAACCATAGGATTTCCCTTAGTGTAACTCTCCACTAATAGTCGAATGTAAAGCTTAGGATCAAGTAGATCAAGATTAACATCATTTATATCACATCAATTATAAACAAAAATAACAATTACCTTGGGGCATCAATTTCACCTTTTTCTTCTTCAATTTCTCTAACTCCTTTATCAATTCTTTTTTTTAATTAAAACACTTAGGAGCTTTGGGAACAAATTATGTTCTATCAAAAAAGGAATTAGGCTACTTATGAGGCTATCAGAGAAAAGGCTAAAGGCTCAATGGGGTTAACTAGGATAATGCATAAAAGGTAGGACAAATAGAAAGTAAAACAATACTATAAGAAAATTGCCTAAATCTTCTCTTAAACCCAAATTCTTTATTTTGCTTCACACACATACCAGGCAAGTTCTAGGCATCACATGCAACTAGGAATATACAAAAATCTCACACCACACATGGCATATGCTCAACTCAATAGGATCACTATAGACTCCTAGACTCCTAACCAAACAATAGCACAAATTCAAATTTAAGTCACCATAAATAAGAGTCATAAACTTGATCCTAAGAGTCTTAAAAAATAGCAATTCACATAATTCAATATGCTTTTACAAATAAACTCACTTGCATCATGCAATAAAAAAATAGCACCAGCAAGAATATCTCACTTATTCCTAACCTAAATATTTTTAAATTGAGTCAAAATTTGAGAATTTCCCCACCTCACATTTAAAAATCTACACTGTCCCAAAAGTAAATTTAAAAGTAAAAAGATAAAAATACTCCCTAAGTCCTCTAGGCCTAGCTAGTAGCATCTTCACACATTAATGGGATCCATGGCACCCTAGACTCAATCTTTGCCATGCTTCAAGCTCATGTTTTAGGTACTCAGACTTCTCATTAACTTGTGACTCAACCAAAAACTAAACCTACGTGAAATAAAAACTAAAAAAAAACTGAAAAGAAAGCATACCTAATTAACTTGGGTTGCCTCCCAAGAAGCACCTGATTCGGTGTCACGGCACGACCCATATCAACTTAAACATATTCCTTCACCCTTTTACCCCTTTTGGGAGCTATTTTATAATTCATTTCAGACCACTTTGACCTTTTAACATGTTTGAAATTGGTTGTTTCATATTAGGCCATTCATTCAGGTAGTCAGATGAGGTATTTAGTGGCTTAGGTACCCCACACTCATCCTTTTCCAATACATTAATCATGCATAAATCTTTATATAAGGGATTTTCAATAGGGGCCTTGTAAATATCAAATACCACCTCTTCATTAGCTATCCTAATCTTGAGTGTGCCTTCTCTAACATCAATATAAGCACCTCCAATCGTGAAGAATGGGCATCCCAAGATAATTGGTACCTGTTTGTCTGCCATAAAATCAAGAACAAAAAAGTCAGCAAGAATAACAAGTTTACCAACCTTTATGAGGACATCCTCAATGATTCCATCCGAATATGCTATTGATCCATCTATGAGTTGCATAATCACTCATGTCACTTTAGGTTTTCCCAAGCCCAATTTTTCAAATTGAGATAGGGGAATCAAATTTATGCTTGCCCCCAAGTCACTTAGTGCATGTACTGCTTTATTCCCAATTTAAATAAGGATAGCAAATTTCCCTTCATCTTTTAATTTCTTAGGGACTTTCTATGTCATTACATCACTAAACACTTCAGTGAGTGTTATATCTCCTACATCTTGTAATTTCACCTTTTTAGCCACCACATCCATTAAGTACTTTGCATACTTGTGCATACTCTGCAAAATATCTAAAAGAGTTAAATTAATATGAAGATCTTTGAATGTGTCAATGAACTATTTGAACAATGCGTCCTCCTTCGATTTTATGTACTTTTGAGGAAAGGGCAATGGCAGTATCTTCTTCTTTGCAAGTTTATCAACTTTTTCCTTCAAGTACTCAGACTTTTTTGAATTTTCAGCAATTCTGTCATTTACCTGTTGGGTCACCATATCACCATCTGCCTCCTTAGTTTCCTTTGGAGGTTCTTTATGAATCTCTTCACCACTCCTCAAGGTAATTTTCATGACTTGTTTTGGATTTTTTGTGTCAGCCGGCAATCCACCTTGTGATCTTGTATTCAGTACCTGTGAAAATTGGCCCACTTGTAACTCTAAACTTCTTGTGGCCGCTTGCTAATTCTGTAATTCTACCTTTTGACTTTTTAGATCTATACACAATTATGCTTGACAAGCTAAGAGTTGTTTCATCATCTCTTACATATTGCTCGTTGGGCGTTCCAAAACTAATTCGGTGGCTGAGTTTGCCACTTTATGTTGTAGGCATTCCCATAATTTTGACTTTGAGCACTACCCATATACATCCCTAATTTAGGATCTGAAGCACACACGGTAACCGCATGAACACTATTTTCGCATACTTCACACCAACCTGCAGCTTGTTGGAAGGCATTAACTGTGGCTACAGGTTATGTTGGTCCCAACTTTAAGCTATTAAATAATGTGTTAATTAAATTCTCTAGTGCACAAACCTGAGCTGATAGGACTGTAAATTGGTCCACCTCCAATAAGCCTATAATTTTTTTCGTGGCACTTCGAGAATGTGAATGCCACTCTGGATTTCCTTGTGCTATAAGGTTTAGCAATGTGTACAGCTCATCATAAGTTAGCTCCAATGATTGACCACCTGCGGCTGAATCTAGCAAAATCTTTGTATTATGATCAACAGCTTCTACAAAAGTATGATTTTGAAGAGTTCCCAAGCATGATAGAGGTTTTTATCAGGCTTTTATTTGAAGTTCACTATCTCACTGAAGTGTCACAGTCTTGCCTGATGGAAAGAATCTGATGAGGAACTTTCTGGCTAAGTTTTCCCATGATGTAATTGAATTGGCTGGCTTCGTATTCAACCACCTTTTAGCTTTCCTAAAAAGTAAATAGGGAAATATTTAGCCTTACATAATCTTGAGTCACCTCAGTCGGAGTGAATATATCTATCAGCTCAATGAAGGTCTGTGAGTGGACTTGTGGATCCTCGTATGAAAGCCTTACAAACTGTCGACTACTATTAAGAAGCTACACCATATTGTGTTACAATTTGAAATCCTCCTAGTTGGTGGTCTTTGAATTAGGGAAGTCAAGTTCATTGGGAGTGGGAATGCCACTTCCCTAACCTTCCTACTAGTTGCTTGTGGTTCAGCCATAAGAACAGTATGCACTTGGTCTCCTTGGGATTGTGCAATTCTAGGGAGAAGGATTGTTTCTCTCCTGCGTTGATGGTAAAGTCACTCAGGTTCAGAGCTTCGTTCAACCAAGTCGTGATTCTTTGCATGCTTTCTACTTTGGAAACTTGTTTCCTACAAAAACAAAACCAAGACCAAGCGTAAAAACACCAAATAAATCTAAAAGTAAAACTAAAATAAATAATTTCCAAAATATAAGTCCTCGGCAATGGCACCAAAAACTTATTGTGACTCAGGCGCACACGCAAGTGTACGTGGTCCTCCAAGTAATAAAGTAGCATTCAAAAAAGCCAAATATCAATCCTACTGAGACAATAATTGGCAACAATTTGATTTCAGTTTACCGTTTAGATTTACGTAATACAAGAGTAACAAAAATAGGAGTTGGAGTTTCTAAATTGCAAGAAAATAAAGAAAGCACTAAGTAAAGATCTTAAGACAATCAATAAGAGAAAACCTAGGGTTGAAGCACTTTGAACAATTATATTATGTCTTGAACTTCCTTCTTTAATTTACTTATCGCGGTTGCTGATTCGTAGTGTTCACTGCATGATTACGGCTTCTCAACCTCTAATCGCTTACCTAAGTTAAACCTTAAACCTACATCATTGAGAGGGGATGTAATAGTTAACTTAAGTTCTTTAAAAATATCATCCAACATATGAATCCACTACGGTATCTAACTACATCCTTGTCTTAGACCCTAATTCAAGTTTCTTATTTTATAAAGAATTAAGAACCATACTTTGATTATTCACATGTTTTAATGCCCTATTCCATCTCTCGAGTTCACAAGATTAACAATTGATGTATTCTAAGGGAAACTAATCCTTAAAATAGTTTAAACAAGCATAAACAAACAACCAGTGATGATAAGAAAATCAACAAACTTAATACAAAATAAATATAGTCATGATCTTAGCCTTAACCCCAGATATGGAGTTTTAGCCTTTAATGGAATTATTCATCATCCAATACCTTGGATTGATGATACAAACCATGAAAGAAACTAACCCAAAAAGAAGTGTTGATCATCCCAACAACTAGTCCAAGACGTCCAAAAGTGAATAATAACAAGTACAAAGATGTATTTATAGTGTCCAAGTAGTCCCAAGAAGTTTAGGACTCAATTAGCATTCTTGGACATGTCTAAAGTGGACCTCATATCGCGACTTGTGCAAATAGGAATGAAAGTCGCTACTACAGGCTAGAAATGGAAGTAGGGGTCGCGTCGCGAGGCCTAAAAATAGGTGTTGGAGGACACAATGCACCCTTATCTAGAGGGTTCACTGTTTTTGGGTCCCTTATGAAAATTTTAGTCAATATCACTTTCCAATTGTCCTTAAGATGCTCCATCACTTGCCCAAGACATTTCAGGTGTAAAAATTTGCGTTAAGTTGTGTATTATACTTCCGTGATCCATTCCAAGCCTTTTTGAGTTATTTCAACTTTATTTGAAACTTGTATATACTTCATATATTATCATAATCCATTCACCAGGAATATTATACCATTAAATACAACAATTAGAGCTCAAAACAACACAACATTCAAGACGGTGAACTAGAAACACGAGCTAAGCATAGGAAAATTTCATTTTGATCTTTAATTCATTGTTTTGACTCTTATCTTTATCCAATTCACCCTTTAAAATTACCAAAAAGTTATTTCACATATAAATACACAATAAAAACCTTAGTAACTCATTAAAACACATTAGAACCCAACACAATAGACTAGACAACCACCTAGCACAAGCTAGTAATACTAGTTTTCTCGATTGAACTCCAAATGATCAATTTGAATAAAAACTTCTGTGAGAACACCATTAAAATTGTAAACACATACATGGACACTTAAATGAACATTTATTTCATTATCACACATTAAGTACATGAATCATCCTCAAAACAAGGCTAAATAGGCTAGAATAGTAAGGCTAGAATGCATAAATACACCCAAGATCAATTGTGATATGAGGGACATTGAAAAAGCTACATGTGGCACTAAACATATACAATTTCTGACATTGATATGGTAGGATATCAAAAGAAAGTCCTACCAAACATGGAGTGCCTTAAAGAAACTTATGAGGGATACCCACGTACCACTGTGGTATATGAATCTTTACAATATTGACCAAAGAATAAATATTCTCTCCCAAAAGGTAAACATTTGTAAGGTTTTGGGATGTGTACTGATGCTAAATGATTGGTGATATATAAACTTAATCATTCCACCCATGGTCTACCATCTAAGGATACATCAAGAACCTTTACTTGTTCCATACTTCTTCAATAGGTATAGGGTTTTCAAGAGAGTGAAGTGTTCCTTCACTCGATTCACTTGATGTGGGTACTATAAGGAGGAGTGGTCTGACATCTTCCCCTTGAAAAAATTTTATTTATGATTGGGTGTTGAATAGTTTGCACAATATATGATTCTAATTATGCTAAATTAGCCTAATATTTTAATGGACTAATAGGTAAATCATCTATTTCCACCCATTCTTCCTAAATCTCAAAAAGATATGATATCTTACTCCAAGTCTAAAGAAATTGAGAGACAAAAGATTGAGAAGAGTAAAAAAGTGCAAGGTGTCAATTCAAGAGAGGAAAAGGAGATGTTGAGAGGAGTGAAGTACGGTGGTTTCCATATAATCAAGCTAACAATGTTTGTCGTTCTTCTAGTAAGGAAATGTGTGTAGGTACAAACATGGCATGTGAAGGAGTATAACTTCCCAAAAACAAGATTCTCTTTGAATATTTGCAAAGGGAAATTTTAGATACTTCCAAAGCTTATGAAGGACCTTCACACCAAGAAAAAGAAGAATCTTCTCAATAACTTCAAGGTAACATTGGAAACTCTTACACTTTTGTATATGTGAATGATGAATGTGTGGCTAGTAGCCCATTGAGTGTGAGTATGGATAGTAGCCCATTGAGTGTGAGTAGTAGCTCACCTAAATGTAAGTCTAATGATTATTTTCCTCTTATTAATGATGTATATGTTATAAGTTTGGATACACTAGTTGATTCTATTGATGATTGATATGACTCTTCTTATAAGATCAAGTTGTGTCAACCTAGTGTTAAAGCCATTGTGTTTAATGTTACCATATTGTCTTTTAGAAGTTGTGTTGATCAAATTGTGCGCAAAACTAGTACACTACTTAAAGATGTTTGGGATTTTATTAGTGAGCCTAGAGTGAGTGATGATGTTGAAAATATTGATCAAGTGAATAGAATCGGCCCTTTAAGCAAGTACCCTACTGAAGAACCTTTTGCTTGTTTGGCTATTAGGGGTAATAATGTGTTAGACACAAATTTAACACTTGATAGTTGTCTTTTAGAGAGTGAACTTGCATTTTCTAATTCTTTTTCATTGAATTTTCTTTCTCACTCTTATTACAATATCATGTTTGAATATAAAAAAAACACTCCTAGTCTAGTGATGTGGACAATGTGGAGGAAGTAGCTCATCTTAAGCGCGATATTAAATATAAAAACCCACTATAGTATGCTAAAATTTCTCATAAATATGGAAATCCCTTCTAGGAAGATGAGAGTACTCTTAAGGAAAAGAAATAGGAAGGATTGAAAGGCTATCTTTGTGTACCAATTGCCTATTTATCTTTGGGTTTTACAATCCTTAAACATGCATGTTATAATGTTCTTGGGAATTATAGTGAGCATGTTCTTGAGGAGACCTTAGATGAAATCAATTTGCATAACACCTTCATTACTCTCTATTGGCTTTTGATGATGCTTATGATAGTATAAAGAGTATATTCTTTGGTTTTTGTGATGCTTTTAGGGAAAAATATTTTTGTCTAGACCAATGTCTATGGACACTCTATTTGTTTGATCCCAAAGATAAATTTGAATTTTGTGATGTTTTTACATCTGACCTAGTGCTTGGCAAAAATGACAAACAAAATTTTATTATTGATTTTCAGATCATTCCCTACGATGGAAAGTCTTTCTTGGAGATTTACAATCCACTTGATTGACCCAAGTTGTGCATGGGAGATCTTTCCAACAAAGATAAGTGTTCATTAAAGAAGGGGAGTAATAACAATATCCAAGAGAGTTAACCATTGAGTGATTCCATTCTTGACCAAAGGGTCACTACTTGTAGGTCAAGAAGAGAGTTTCCTATTGAAAATACTTTAGATGAATTCTGTTCACATGGTACCCTTATCTGTGACTTGGTTGTTATTTGAAACCTCTTTCTCAAAAGTAGTTTCATGATTGAGGACCCTAGGACAAATATGTCATTACTTCTTTGGGGTGTTTCTTATATACGTGCATTCTTGCTTGACACACTTGTTTGTTAGTTTTATACATCACAAGTTATGGATGCCAAGTTGATTAGTTATTTGTGGAAAAACCCATGAATGTTAAAGACATTTTGTATCCTTTATGGGATTGGATAATTTAAAATATATTATGGGGCTGTTGAGTGCATGCTTAACTTATTAATAGAGGGAAATAAATTTTTTGGTAGAACTACCTGTCTAGGATTGGTTTGTTGCATATTAGATTCTCCATTCTCTATAATAGCATGACTCCATTGATGAAATCACTTCCCTTGGGAAGTATTGTGAAAGCAAAGAGTTGTATGTGCTTAAATGTATTGATTCCATCCCTGTGTCCATTATGTGCTAAGCCATTGATCCAAATGACATTACTATGGATAAGAGCACCTTGAATGATGCTTTTATACTTTATTCCTTTCTATACAATCTCTTTGCTAATGATGATATCCATGTTATTCTTTGATTTGGTTTATGTAAAGGTATGGAACTTGTTGGTTGGTTCACTTGTTTGAGTGAATATGTAATATGGGTTTTATGGACATTATAACCAATTGAGGCACCACTCGTGATGTGGTCTCATAAAGAGGTAATGAAGCAATTGTGCCATATAGATTCCATAGAGATGGTAGTCTTACCTTTTTGATTGTTTGATTCCATTTTAACCTTTGTGGATTCCTTATCTCTTGATGATTCCCATAACCAACTCATTTGTGCAATTTTCTTTAGTTTCCAACCTTTTAAAATAAAGGATCCTTAGTTATCTTAAGTGTGTGGAACCTTGGCATGAAGTTCTGATTGACTGTGCTAACCTTAACCCTTATGTAATGAGGATATTGTGTTTGTTTCTTCTCCCTTTGGTTTTGCAAGGTTTGGATTTGAGGTTTAATCCTTTTCAAGAATAGAAGAATGATATGAGCCAAATGGCCATCAAATATTTTATCATATTATTTGAGGTAAACATGAGGAGATCCAAGCCATGATCACCCATATAATTCAAGAATACACTTGGAGGACTTTCTTCGAGCTCCTAAACCAATAATATCATGTCTGGTTTATTTCTTATGAGAAAAATAAGGAAAAAATAACATTCTTCCTAGAGGTGACGACTTGGTTGACAAGCCATCACCTTGTTGATGACTTCACTAACGACTTTTAAAAGATGAGAATTACCTTCTACCTAGACGTGATGAATTTCTTGAACAACCATTACCTTGCTAATGAGTTCATTGGTGAATTTTTTCATGTTGGGAATCAACTTCGACCTAGAGGTGGCGGCTTGGTTGAAAATCCATCACCTTGCTGACAACTAAAGTGACGACTATGGCATGTTCTTAGCTGAAAATAATCACTTAAGGTTATTTTGGTAAATTCACTCATGGGTCAGTTTTGGGCCTTACAATAGGTTATAAATTACTTTTAGGGTTATTTTCATGAGATAATTTATTACATTGAATGATGAATTCATGAAAACTCCATTGGGAGTGTTTGAGAGCTTAGAAAAACGAAGGTTGATCTTTGATTAAAAACATTGGTTGTAAGGGAGATATAATCCCCTTTGCGGTCACTAAGAGATAGGTTCTAGTTGGTAGTACAATTCTATATTAAAATTAGTTTGAGTAAAAAAATAAGAATGAATGCCTTTTTTATAATACTAGTAAAAATAGATGTTTTTCATTAAAATTATACCATAAATTAATTTGAGCATAGTGAGTTAATGTATGAATTCCAACACATTGAATAGTATGCATACATAAATATGCCAATAAAGAAAGGAGGATAAGTTAGCTAAGGAATAGTATTAGAAGAGTCAAACTAGGGAAAACAACCTTGTTGGGAGGTACTAACCCAAGCCAGCTTTAAGAGTCGCTAATCTCATCCTAAGGTCATGGAAAGTATATAAGATTCCTTATCGCAACCTAAGCTATAAACATAAGTGTTTAAATATATAAACCATAGTTTAATGTCCAATGGACCACATAATACTGAAGAAGTTTATGGTCTATGTGTTGTAAAATGGGTTCCATTCCATAGTAGTTACTTTATGGAATTACGATGAAAACTAAAGTACCCCAAGGAATCCTTTCTAAGGCAATTGACTAACTGATATTAAGCTAATAATTATTATTCTAATTCCAAGTATAGTACATATACTATGCCATGCCTAATTGGATGAATAATTACCTAAGGGCTCCAAAGAATATTCCTAGTCTAAGGTTCCTAACAAAGGTTAAGAATGTTCTGATGAAGACATAACCTAAAACCTATTATCGAGGCCCCTGTCCAACATTTAATTTATACAAAACACAATCTTGAATCAAAAAATTATCAACAATGTATATTTTAGCCTACCTCAGAGCCGAACAACAGCCTCAAACCATCCATGAGCTACTCATTCCCTATACTCAACCTTGAAAAGATATGTTAGGTTCTAACTTTATTCGGATTATTTTTATTATCTATATGTTTTTATGATTGAAAAAGAATATCATTGGAACCGGGTCCATTTATGTCTAATATACTTATGTTAAACTATTTGCATAACCTGGAAAAAGGACCAGTTAGGAGAGCTGGTGTCCCAGTATGTATTTTTCTAGACAATGTCAGTATATTAGTTTGACAAATTTTTAGAGTTACTTTTAGCATCAACAAATGAGGAAGATTCTCTTCCAATGCTAATCATATATATACAACATACTTTATTAGAGAAGCTCAAACTTGTGAAAAAATAAAAGGAATTATCTCATGCAAAGGTCTCACTCGATATTGCAAGACGCATAATTTTAGAAATTCCTTTGTTCATAGTGAGAAATTTTTTTCTTATTTCTAGATATTCAATGTTTAGTTTGAATCTTACTATTTTAAACTCACATCTAATTCTAGAGATCTCGGTGAGAATTTTGTTATACATCTTGTGTTCAAATTTAAGGTTTTTTGTAGCTAGAGGTAGCTAATAGAGAGATCCCAATAGATGTATTGTGAGGGTGTGTTGCAATAGAGTTTTTGCAAAGCTGTAAAAATTTTAAGGCTAATTCTGAGGTTGTAATTGTTGAAGGTTACTCAACATTTTAGTGAAGGTGGTTGGTGAAGTACTACTGGGGTAGGTCATGTTTTTCTCCCTTGAGTAAGGAGGGTTCTATGTAAGCATCCCTTGTTATTTACTTTCCTTATGCTTTTATTATGTGCTTGATTGTTCTATAATATTCTTATAGAGGGACCTTGTATCAAATTAAGGCCTTTTCATGGTGATGGACTCTTAAGATCCATCAATTAGTATTAGAGTAGTACTTCTAATAAGTTTAACACCAAGGAAGGATCATGTTCAAGATGGGATCTTTACCCACTACTAAGGAAGGACAATCAACTACTCGACCCCTAAGGTTCAATCGATTTTATAATAAAAGAAGATAGTGAGTTGTAGGATGTTATCTATTATGGTATGTGTATTCCAATAAAAGAATCTAAAGAAGGCGATACCTCTCAACATGTTCCTAAAACCCAAAAGTATTATACTGATGTTTATTGAAAGAGGGTTGAGAAAAATTACAAAGGAAATATGATTCTTGTCTATAGGATAGGGACTGATAATTACAACTTGGTTCTACTTGTGAATTTGCCAAGGGTATATGGGTAGCATTGAAGAATGATCATGAGAAAAAAAATTCAAGCAAGGCAATCAATTATTGATATTCTTAATACTCAGTATGAGTTGTTTAAGATGAGTGGAGGAGAATCTATTCAATACATGCATACTGAATTCACATCTATTGTGAATGAACTCATGTGTCCTGGGGAAAATATTATGATGTACAAATTTATTAGGAATGTCTTGAGTATACCTCCTTCTTTATGGGAAAGCAATATAAATGCAATTTCAGAGGTTAAAGATCATCAAATAATGATGATGGATGAAGTCATTAGAAATTAGAAGACATATGAGCTCAAAATACACTAAGATTCTAAGAGAAATAAACCTAAAAAGGAGAAGAATATGGTTATGAAAGTTTGGAAAAATAACTCACGTGCGACAAAAATAACATGGTTTGTCTCACTCATAGATTTTAGAAGATGGTGTGAAGTAGATCTCTTTAGAATAAAGTAAGCTCAAGCGAGAGATTGTAGGGAAATGATCAATGTTAGAAGTATGGAATACTTTGTCATCACATTGAAGAATGTCCACTACATAAGTGAGACTTCAATGAGTTTACCAAGCCTACTTTAGAAATGGTCCACAGAAGGGACAAGATATCTGATAAAGTTAAGCAAAGAGAGATAATATGTGTAATACCCCAAGTTTATTTGAGCCCTAGAATTTCCAAGAGATAGACAACTGAATTAGCTTTCCAATGCCATCTATTTATGTTAATTTGATGTTGGGGTAAAACAAGTGATGGCACAATTTACTGAGGCACTTTCAAGTTTCTAGTGACATCGACTCTAACAATGACTCATCATCAGACATAATGAGTCATAACAAAGACTCATTGTTACGACAGTGAGGGACCAAGGATTCCAGTCCAGTAACAACGACTTGTGGTAAGACTAAATGAGTTGTCAGGAACGATCTTTTTCTTAATAATACAAAACAAAAATTTAGGACCTCTAATCACGAATCCAGGCCATGATTCACCGTCAAACCCTACGAGTCATTTCCTGAGTTGTCCCGACTGCTTACAAAAAATTTTGACACATTTTTTATGGAGCTTCTTGTTCTTTTCCCACTCTTTTAACCCAAAACTATGTCATTTTATCTATCATAAGGATGGAATATAAGGCTAAATCACCCCCAAATCCCTTATTAAATAAAAAATCAATAGACGCATTATTTTAAATATAGAAAAAGGGGAAATTGTCTTCTCTAAAGGCAAAATTAGGGTTCTCCAATTTCAAGCTCAAATTCCAACAAATTCTTAAAGGATTTCTTCTCCAGTATGTGGGATTTAATCAATAGGTCTCCTTTCACCCACTGAGTCCAAAATATCACTATATTCTTAAGTTAAATTTCACCCTTCAAGCTTAAGGTTTCATTGGTAAACATGAGTCATTACAATTTCAGTTTGTTTTATTGAACTAAACCTTGAATATGTGTTTCCCTATAAGTTTAAGCTTTTTCTCATGCTCAGAATCATGAAATCCCACTATTAAGATAAATTATTGATTGTTAGGTTCTAATTATGAAACTTCTCATTACGATAAGAATTTTAATAATATCATATTTAGTTGAATTCCTTCGAGCTGGTGGTTTATGAACACCTGATACCTAGGAAGTGAAGCATACATCAATTTACATGTTCTTGGGTACTTCAAACTATGAATATATTGTTTCTATTAGAATATTGTTATATGAGCATATCAATTATCAGTGACATTTAGTTAGGGGTAGTACTTAGCACCGAGCAAAAGCAGGGATAAAGACTCGACTGTCATTTGGGATTGAGGCTTTGATTAAAAGACCCAAAGTTCTAAAACTACAGTGCCACCATAGGTTATTAGGGTCATCAGCCAAATTAGGACTAACACCCTAGTCCTTTTGGACCACGATTTAGTAGATCCACGCTAGCTAGTGCCTTTACCCTTGGCAAGGAACTGAACACTCATCTAATTAGGGTTACAAGTTAGACCCCAGTCAACTCAAACTGGGGTATTTCGATTAATTCTAGCTCCTATAGTCCACAGTTTATGTTTCAGTATCATATTTTGCATGACCTTGTATTTAGTTATTCAGCTTATCATTCAATACATATTTATACTTGGTCTTGCATCGGTTCACTATGTTTCACGCATTATGCTCAACTGATGTTAGTTATTTTCCATCTTACATACTCAGAACATTCAATGTACATATCACATAATTTTCCTGCGCTATATTATCTTATAATATAGGTTTTGACACTCAATATCTGAATCGAGTTTAATACACTTCCATACCAATTTCTCAAGTATTCGGTGAGTCCTCATAATTCGAGGACAAGTTATCAACAGTATTTTTCACTATTTTATTAGTTTTAGACTGTTGGAGTTAGTTGAGGGCTTTTTCCAATAATTCATATAAGTTAGAAGTTTTCAAACATATGTTTAGGTTTTCAACATGTTGAGTACTCTCACATAGTCTTATTTATGATATTGAGTATTTTATTTCATTATTACTTATTATTAGTTCATTTTAATTTTGTTTTTCTCAGTGTATTACTTCTTTTGTATTCTTAGTGTTATGTTAGGTCATGGGTTAGCTTGGGGTAACTCGTGACTCTAACCATTGTGTTATGACTAGGGGAAAGTCTCAGATCATGACATTAAGCAAGATTGTAAAGAAATCTCTAGCTTAATGGAGAGAATCGTTAAGAGATTCCAATGAAGAAGTGAAATTTAATGTAAAATCCTTTGCCATCTTTCAAGATGGGCCAACAAGATATAATTTTTGTTTGGTTTTCATGGATTATCAAATGATGAAGCAGACGAGGTAACTTTTTTTATGCTAAAAAGTCTTGAGGAACTAATCCAAGAAAGAGTTAATATCTTTAGCTTATGTCTTTATTTATGCTTATAACAATTATGCACGTGAAAAAAAGTCTTTAGCTAATGGGCTAAAAAATTTTAAAATATAGAATATTTACTAATCCTCATGAAACTTTAAGCTTGAAGTAGAAATTGCAAACATTAAGGATGAAAATATAGTATCAGTGACAAACTCTAGAGGGTATTAGGGGCAATGTGGTTACAACTTTGACTTTGGAAAGTCCTGAAGAAAAGATCTAAAAGGTCAGTCTAGACGATGATGCCAGTCTTGAATAAGGCAGAGCTGGAAAAATGTCTTGGTAGGCTTGCTTCATGAGAGATTCTCAATATGTTGACCAACTTGAAGTCCAACTTAAGAGAAGGAATTTGTTTAGAGAAAGACTATACTTCATCCAGTCCTTAAAATGAGTTTGTATATTATTCTAATTAAAAGTTGTGAATTCATTGTTGTAATCATGGTAACTAAAAGGAAAGTTTTTAGCCCATACTCAGAGCCCAAAGAGCAAATTTGAAGTTTTCTCAGGTTATTTGAGGCTCCATGGGACCTAGTCTTTAGAAGAAAAAAATTAATTCAGCATGTATGGGCTAAAAGAAATCTTATCCATCTATTTACTTACTCTAGGAGACGCTAACTCATGTGGATCTTATGCTTTATAAATGATTATGTAGGTTGAACTGAGGGGGAGCATTCATCAAGATCAAATTTGTTAATGAACATTCACTGCTCACTATATATGCATTGTAGAATGAAGGATCTCATCTCACTCAGGGATTTGTAAGACAGTGTGTTGTCTGAAGGAATTAGATCAAGGGTTAGTGTTGAATGGCAAATAGAAGACTAGATTCTTGATAAAAGAATTTTTTTATAAGAATTATGTGGTATAAATTTGCACCAATATCACTCTCTTACGATTTCTATAAAAAAAAAAAAAAGGTAGGTATAGGATGTAAAGTATTTGATAGTGCTTAATTCAATCCATATAACTCTGGTGGTACACATATGTGAGGAACACAATTTTGAACCAAATAAGGATAATACTTTTCAGTGATAGATACTATAAGTATTCCCAACTATTACAAAAATGTGGTGTCTTTTATTATTTAAATAGAAATGTCATTACCTAAACTTGAGGGTCACATCGCTTACCCCCTCTTAAAATTATTCTTTATTACTCACTCATATTCAATTTCTTATTCTTATAGATCTCCAGTAACATTTTCCCATTTCAGAAAAATCTTCGTTCACAGTCCATTCTTAGCTTCAGGTCTCCAAGTTGCTTCTTCAAATTATCATCTCTCAGATATATTCTTTGATTAAGATATCTATACTATGTCTTTTGTACCTTCCTCTATCCCCATATCCTGAATCATATCTCTACGTGAAACTCCAACTACAAAAATGTCCTTACCTATTTAAATTATAAATTCTTCACCTTAGAATACTAATCTACTAAACCTTAAATGCCTAAAGAAGGAGACGCTCCAATCTCCACTCATGAAGATGGAGCAACACCTTACGAGTAGCTAAAACAAAGGTGTGAAGTAGTGTCTAGAAATATGATAAAAGTCTCAAATAAATAATTGGGAACTAAAGCTTCTAGTTAAAAATTAGACTTCAATATACATATGAGTAAGGATTCTCTTAAAAACATTGATATTATTCCGGCTACCATCTCATGTATTAGAACCTTGTAAGGCTTATGGTCCCTCTGAGATTTGCACTACTAAAGTTTTAATTATTTTAGATAAAGGTCAATCTAAAGATGGAGTGGAAGTTTGTTCCGCGACTAGTTAGATTCCATACCATGAAAATCAATTAGTGGAAGACTCTGCTAGTGTCATAGTCCTAACTAAAGAAAAGTAGAACCTCTCTAACCTTACGTCTACTCCAATTGAACCTAGAGAAAATTTGGCTTTTCTTGTTCCTCTTAATGTCTTTGATAAAGAAAAGAATGAGGAAGAAATTTCTCTTTCTGTTATGTTTAAAAGTGTAGAAGTATAGAGTTATTTGTTGTTATTTTTCTTTTTAGTTTAGTAATTTTATTTTTGAAATTCAGTTATTTAGTTGAGATAGAATAGAATTTTATTAGTATCCCAGTTGAAGGTAGAATAAGATTTTATTAGATTCCTAGTTAGAAATAGAATAGGAGTCTTTTGTCTATTTATATTCTCAGATGTGAATGAATAAACAAGCAGAATATTTTTTCCCTCAAATGACTATTTTCTTCATCTCTGTATTCTGTGGAACAACAATTGGTATCAGACCCAATTTCTTAAGGGATTTGTGAGAGATAAGAGCCCCAAAAATAATCCCGCGTAAAAGTCAATATTGTTTTGACTTCGAGCAATTTCCCAATTCCTTCACCCCCAATTTTTTCTGGTGAGAATTATCCAATTTGGGCTGTCAAGAAGAGAACATACTTGCGAGCATATGATTTGTGGGAAGTGGTAGAGGTTGGATGAGAGGCAAATCCTTTGCAAAATAATTCAACTATAGCGCAAATTAAGAATCACAGAGAAGAGGTTTAAAAAAATTTAAAGCTCTCTCTTGCATACAATTAACACTTTCGGAAGTAATTTTTGCAAAAGTTATGGCGAGTGAGACTACAAAGGAGGCTTGGGACATGTTGAAAGAAGAATTTCACGGAAGTGACAAGATCAAGCAAATAAAAGTGATAAATCTGACAAGAGAGTTTGAAATTCTCAGAATGAAGGATCTAGAAACTATTGAAAAGTTCTCCAATAAGTTGATGAACGTTGTAAACCAAATCAGACTTATAGGAGAAGAGCTTACAGATCTAAGAAATATAGAAAAGGTTCTTGTGAGTTTGCCGGAAAGATTTGAAGCAAAGATCTCCTCACTCGAAGATTCGAAGGATCTCATAAAACTATCACCTTCAGAACTTATACATGCTCTTCAAGCTCATGAGCAAAGAAGATCCTTGAGGATAGAAGAAGCTACTGAAACTGCTCTTTAAGTCAAGTTCAAAGGAAAGATGCAAATGCAGGAGAAAGGTAAAATCTCAAAAACTTCTACTAATTTTAGTGGAAAAAATCAAGGTGATTCTTGTAATGTAGTCAAGAAGAGAGAAAACTTTCCTCCATGCAAGTATTGCATAAAAACCAATCATAAAGAGGATGATTGTTTATTTAAAGGGAAGAAACCACCTCTCCAGTATAGCTATTGCAATAAGCTTGGTCATATTAAAAGGTTTTGCGGAGAGAAGAATGAGAACAACCAACAAACTCATAAAGCCAATGTTTCGAAAGCTGAAGAACAAAAGTTTGTGTTTATGGAGATGGCAGCAACAAGATTGAATGATAAAAACACATGATTTCTAGATAGTGGTTGCACTCTACACATGACAAACAAAGAAAAATATTTAACGAAGTTGGAATCTGCCAAAGGTAATGTCAAGTTGGCCGATAAAACCACGTTGGAGAATGTTGGTAAAGGAACTGTGGCAATTGAAGCTCCCAAAGGTACTAAATTTATTCAAGACATTTTATTGGTACCTGATCTTGACCAAAATCTATTAAGGGTTGGTCAAATGCTAGAACAAGATTATATGTTACTGTTCAAAGATTAAAAAATGCATTGTTTTCGAATCTAGCGGTCAAGAAGTGATTACAGTTGAAATGATAAAAGGAAGTTTTCCTTTGAATTGGAACTCAAATTTTGAGCAAGTTTGTCAAAGTAGTTAATGTGAGCAGGTTATTGTGACCACCAAGCACAACGATGATGAACAATAGAATTGGGAATCCCAAGCATGTGGTTCATTCACTGTTATAAGGGATGTAAATGTTGAGCAATTGGGCAGAGGAACAAAGATAACTCTCTTCCTCAAGAAAGACCAGCAAGAGTACTTAGAAGAACGAAGAATCAAGGACCTCATAAAGAAGCACTCTGAATTCATTAGCTATCCAATTTACCTCTGGGCTGAGAATACTACTGAGAAAGAAATCAGTAAGGATTAAGATGATGATCCCAAGAAAGATGATGAGAGTTCAAGTAAGCAGGCTCTACTTAAGCTTACACAAGATAAGAATGGAAATTGTCTTTTTGAGTTTGATAGCTTCCCTGACCGTGACCAGTGTCGGGACTTTATTGCCTCAATAATTGTAGCTTGTGGGGAAGTAGAGATATCTACTTCCGAAAAACCTGATGTTCTGCATGATGAGAAACTCAGTGCAACAGAAATGGGGTGTCAGATTAAGTTACTGCAGGAGAACGGTGAGTTGCAAAAACTCCACAGATAATTGGTTATTAAAGGTATTCTATCAGAGATTGAATTTTGGGCCGCTAGAAGGAGGCTGCTGGAGCAGACTGAAAACAAGAAGACAAAACAGCGGGCAGCTTTAAAAATTGACATATGGAGTTTAAAACCATTATCCGATGGTAAGATGAACAGAGTTACATTTAACTTGACTCCTGAGGTAATTCATCATATTTTTGCTGAGAAACAGTTGTCTGCCAAGCATATTTAAACTTTGTTCCTGGAAAGATGTCAGTAAAAGAATTCTGGACTAAATATTCAAGGGCTGAATACCTCCACAGTACAAAAAATATTGTTGCAACTTTTTCCGACGCTTCTGAAGATGAGGAGACCAATGACAACTGGCATTGGTTTCTTTCAAAACTAAAATCTATTGTCTCAGGATTGTGTCCAATAAATTTTATTTTTGATTTCCAAAGAGGGATAAGAGAGTATTTGCAAGATGTCTTTAGTGAATAGTGTTACCACGGTTTTTGTCTGTGTTACCTTGTAGAAAAACTTAATAATGATTTAAAAGAGCAATTTTCGCATGAAGCCAGATGCCTTATGATCCAAGATTTATATGTTGTTGTTTGTGCCCCAAAACGTGTATCTTTTAACCGCTGTGTGGATATTAAAGCTATCTCACCTGAAGCTTAAAATTGGGTCACTAGAAGTGAGCATGAATACTGGGCAAATGCCTTGTTTTGTGGGTAAAGTTATGACCACTTGACATCTAATTTTGGGAAGTCTTTTCTATGATTGGGTTGCGGAGGTAAATGAGCTGCCAATAACTCAAATGGTTGATGTATTACGTGTTAAAATAATGGAATTGATCTATACTAGGCATGTTGAATCTAGTTAGTGGGTTACTACGTTAACACCTTTGATAGAACAAAAACTTCAAAGTGAAACATCAAAAGTGAGGTCACTTCACCTGTTACCCTCATATGGAAGTAGATATGAAGTGATCTACATGGTTGATTCCATTGATGAATATGTTGTAGGGGAGTTGAAAGAATATGACGGTAAGAAACTAGACTCTGCTACCAAAGAGGGATTGAAGCTCGCTGATATATTTATCAAAGCTCTTCCCAAATTCAGATTTGAAACTCTTTGTGAACAACTTGGAGTTACCAGCAAACATCTCAAGGAGGAGTGTTGAAGTATTGAGTTATTTGTTATTATTTTTCTTTTTTAATTTAAAAATTTATTTCTAAAATTCAGTTATTTAGTTGAGATAGAATAGGATTTTATTAGTATCCTAGTTGAAGGTAGAATAGGATTTTATTAGTTTTCTAGTTAAAAATAGAATAGGAGTCTTTTGTCTATTTATATTCTTAGATGTGAATGAATAAACAAGCAGAATATTTTTTCCCTCAAACGACTGTTTTCTTCTTCTCTGTATTCTGTGGAACAACAATAAGAAACCTATATCATCCTCTATTCCAAATGATCGAAATCCTATGAAGGGACTTATTTGAACTACTAGGTCTACTTCGATAAATTTATGTAGGATGATATAAAGTAGAATCTAAAATCTACAACTACAATAAAAAATTTGGGAAAGAGTGTTGAAAAGGAGAATTTGAAATCTACAATTAGAATAAAAAAGTTTGAATACAGAGAAAAATGTGATCCTTATAATTTAAAATATTTTAGATAGATATGCCTTTGATCCTACAATATTTAATGAATTTCGAATAGAGTCTTGGGCGGTAATGGTTAAGGTGAAAGAGTGGAAGCATCTATTTGAGGGACTATATGTGCTATATGAAATATATGTTCAAGACTTCTACCTTAAATCTTCATTTATGAATAGAATGATCGCCTTGCTGTAACTGTGAGTCATGTGATGTTTCTTCTCGCCAAATCAATTCTAAGAGACATACTAAAAGTTTCAATGATTGGAATTGATACAGTTGAGAAGAAGTCTTCATTTGGGAGTTTCTTAACAACATTAAGAGATTAAACATTAATCTTATAGGTAGAAGGATGTATAAAAATGGAATGAAACCATAGTACCAACTATTGTTTGAGGTATTACCCCCTTCAACCAAAGGTAGGGCTGTGACTCAATTATTGATTTATTTCTTTTGGAGGCTTTTAACTCACATTTCCCAATCAATCTACCAAAGATAATGATTGAGTATATTTTTAAGTTATATGTTATGGAGGAACTGAATCATGGGTTAGTATATGGGTTTTTGATATCAATGAAGTTTGACTATATTGAAGTAAATCCTAACTCGGGACTAAATCTATCAAGTAAGGCCATAACTTATACAATTCTAGAGGAATGTGAATATGATGAAAAGAAAGAAGATGTAGGTTTAACTTCTACTATGTCATGTTTGATCACTGCATAGGCGAAAATATCATTTGATTTGAAGAAATAACTACCTTAATGGCTAAAATGAACTCTAAAATTTCACTTCTTTGGGCTCATCATCAAGCCACCAAGGAACTTTGTGTAGCTTTAGGTTGGTTCAGCAGCTTTTTAAGCCCAAAATGATCATCTTTTAGTTGAAATTTTTGAACTGAAGAAGAGGATTCATAAGTTGATGTAGTAAATTATGGGTGATAATTATTTTTGTAAGATTTGAATATGGTTTTAAAGTGATTTAATCAAAATATTTATATTTACATATGATTCTGTGATTTCCTCATATATGTTTGCTTATGCTTCATAGGCTATCACTGCTTAGACCTTACTTTGTTTTACAATTTATCCTTTTTAATGATCCCAAAAGAGGGATAATTCTAAACAAAAAAAAAGATCTAGTGGGTAATTGTAAACACTCATGACAAGGGGAATTAGTGTTGGATGTTGTATAGAATGTTGCAAGGGAAAACTTTAGAAAACGAAAACTAGTTTTGGATGCTAACCTACATGGCGATAGGAGAAGCTAACAATAGGTTCAAGTTGCATGAGCTGCAAAAGTCTCTATATTTTTCATCATCAATTATAGGGAATCTTTCAGGTTCAAACCTTGTTCCTATTATGTCTATTATCTTTATGTTTTGATCATTGCAAAACTTTATCACTGGAACCTAGTCCGTGCAATGTCTGATTTTCACTCATGTTCAACTGTTTGCCAAACCTGGCTGAAGGACCAATTATGAGAACTGGTGTCCTAGTGTGTAGTTTTGTTGTTGCATTCATTTACCTTATATGCTAGCTGTCTAGTATGATTTTAGACATTGTCAGCACATTAGAGGGATGAATTTTTAGTAATCCTTCTATCATCCCCAAATGAGGAAGCTTCTCTACCAATGCCCATCATATATATAAAACATACTTAAGGAGAGAAACTCAAGCTTATGTAAACATTAACAGGAATTATATCAAGCAAGGGCCTCTCCTGATATTGCAACACTCACCATTTTAGAAACACTTTTGATCATAGTTAAATATGTTTTCCTATTTCTATATTTTTTGAGGTTTTATTTTAATCTTATAATGGTAAACACACGTCTCATTTTAGAAATCTCAGTTAGTAGTTTTAAAGATTTTTGTGTTCAAATTTGAGGTGCTTTGTAGCTAAATATAGCTAATGAAGAGCTCACAGCAGATGTATTATTAGGTGTTTTGAAATAGTATTATTGCAATATTGTGGAATTAGATTATTAATTCCTAGGTTGTAATCATTGAAGGTTTCTTCATGTTTTAGAAAAGGTTGTTGGGAAAATCCAACTGGGTTAGGTGGTGATTTTTCTCCCTTGAGCAAGGGTTTTTCATGAAAACATCCCTTGTAATTTTCTTTCTTATTGCTTTCATTTTCATCTAGATTGTTTTCAATATACTTATAAAGGGATCTGGTACCGAATCATGTCCTTGTTACTGTGATGGACTTTTATGAATCATTAAGTTTCTACACAATCAAAATCATAACCTATAGGTCAACACAAGTAAAAAAAGTCCCATATTATGAATTTATACTTTGGGCCAAAAAATTAGGTCAAAGACGTCTTGTGGGGCATCATTATGAAATCCAGTAATTGAACTCACAATTATGTTCCTTGTAGAACAAGAAATATATGGTAAAGAATTAGCATGACCATTGTAAAAATCAAAGATCTAATTGGGTCTTAAAGGTTCAATAAGGCCAAGACCCAAAATTGAGAAATCAAAAAGATTTTTGGGTTTAAAATGACTTAACAATTAGTGAGAAATGATCAAGGACTAATCAAGTATCATATCTAAGTATAGTAGAATCAAATAACCAAAAAATTTAAGTTTCATTGATCAATAATGGTGGAAATAGGTAATCAAATAAGGAGAAAAACTAAATGAGGGAGTTATCACTACCAGGGATTCTTTGAAATCGTGAGGCTCCTATCATGATCGAACTCTTAGCCCAAAACTATCCATTATGAATTTGGATGGTTCTTCTGAATCTCAAAGGACAAAGTTAACCTTGCTATACCATCTTTTACAATGCGATAGAGAAGAGATTGACCCTTTTCAAAAATGGCCTTCCATTTCACTAATGTGAAGGGAAACTTTTCCATGCACTAGCTACCAAAAGCCCAGTGAATTGCTAAGTTTGAAATTACTTTGAATTGGTCATTAGTATTCATTAAGAATATCATGAATGCAAATAATATGCAACCCCATAAAAATGAGATTCTTGACTTGCAAAAACATTCCCAACACAAGTTGTTGCAATGAAAACTAGGCCCTAATCCCTCTCTATCCACTTTAACAAAAATCCACCTAAAAGCCTAAATCAAGTTTGAAACCTTTGAGACACAAACTAATGGTATCCCTAGCCTATATTCAATATCTTTGAACTAATAAAACTATCAGAGTTTGTATCTGAGGCTATTTACTATAATTTTTACTAAAGAACCATTTTATAAACTTCAAAAGCTCCAAAATAAAGAAATGGTCTTAAAATTTAAATGAGAAGGTTAGGAACCAAACCATCAGTTTCAATATGAGATAATATAGTGATAGGAAATGTTGAACATAGAAAATTCAATGAAAAGAAGATAATGACCTTGAGGGGTTTTACAAATTGTAAAATATGAGTCATTTCCCCAAGTAAGATCCTCATGATAAGTCTACATTCTTGGAACTGAAAAATTTTATATGAATGTTTTGTATAGATTTTCCTTGAGAGAGTTAGAGTACAAATGAGAGGATTTAATGTGCAAGAATAAATTAACAGTGACATTATTCCAGATGGATCCTACACTATATTATCCAAGAGTAATGCTTTATTATGACATACTATTATGCACACTAGTTACAAATCTATCCTAATTTGTGGGATTTTAGATGAACTTTGATGGCGTGTATTTAGTTTATCTTTCTAGTATGAATTTCAGCCATGATTCCCTTCCTTCTTTGTTAAAAGCCCTGGTGATCACAATGAAAGCAGGCAGTAAATGTTATGATCCTACTTGCTCCTGTCTGTGATTTCTTGAGACAACTTTTCATAGAATTCTTTACTTAGATAGACTTTTAGCATTCTTCTAATCCTATAGATTCTTATAATGTGTGATTGATGCGTAGAAAATTTTTCACTCATTTATATCACATTCTTGTATAACTCTATGACTAAATTGATGATATGGGACTTATTCTTCAGTAAAATGCACTAATTTCCTGTATTTGTGGATTTTTCAGGGAGATTTGGTGAAAGAGGAGTAAAGTCAAAGTTAAAAAAAGAGGAAAAGTGAGGAAAGCGTGACTAAGACTTAAGATAGTTCTCCAAAATAGCCCTCAGATACCACTATTATGATTGGAGGATCCGCAATCGTGATATCTTGTGACAGACAATGATTCCATTAATGTGACAAAGAACATCACATATATGACTATTCTTGAAAAGTGAAGATGCCATGATTGTGATACGACTCACCAAGATCACATAAGTGAAATAGAAAAAGAAGTCATGACGCGACAAAAAGGGATGCAATCGTGAATGTTGGGAAAAATCGCATGGACAATGATAGAATTTCATAAGGCTTGGTCAAAACATAGAAAAATAACTCAATTTCTATCATTTCTAGCATCGAGTTTTATGTTTGAAGAGCTAAGAATAAATTGATACACTATTTTTTTGTAAGTAACACATTTTGAGTGATTGAAAAGCGGGAAGTTAGTTATTTGTAGAGATTTAAAGTTTAGAAATACATTCTTTTTGCCTTTCATTGATGAATCCAATGTTGATTTTTGTTTCTCCTTCTTCTTTATCTCTATGAGTAGCTAAATCAAAACCCTTGGGTTATGCTTGAATAGGTTGTGATTAGTGCATAGGTCTTAATTATTTGTCCATTTGATAACTTTTTGAGATGGATTTATCATTTATTCTATGTTTTAATATGAATTGGGTAGTTAACCCAAATTACCATAAATAACATATCATCCCTTAAAGAGGGGGTATAGGTAATGAATAATAGTAAACAATAAATTGAATTAGTTTATTCCATAATATCTCTTAGAAATAAGGTTTCTAATTGAGGCATTAGATTGGTTAAATTGCTACACTTATGTGGTGTTCAAAAGAACTCATTTGTAAAATTAGGTGTTGTATTGAAATATTGGAACCACTTATGAGGTGTTCAAAAGAACCCATAGTCGTCCTTGACAGTAAAGAACACCATCTCCTCCTTAAGTGAAAATCCAAAATTTCTTATTCTGGACCGTTGCTTTTAGCCTAAGAAAAATAGGATCATTATCTTTCCTTTCTTTAGCATCAACTATTAAAGAGGATTCTGAACCATCATGGACTAAAAATCCTACCTTCAGAGCTAAATCAACCAACTAAACTCCCAGTCTAGCCAATATATGGCACTCAATAACTAGTTCTTTCTTCTCATCCTCTACACGAGAAACACATTCCATAGATAATCTATTATAAGCATCAATGACCATATTTTCTTTACCCAAATGGTACAAAACATTCATATCATAATCCTTCAGCAAGACTAGACATTTCCCCTAGAAATGATTTAGATCTTTCTAATTAAACACATGCTGAAGATTGTTGTGATCAGTGAACACATCAACATATATCCCATCAAGTTGTTCCTCCATATTTTAAGACAATAATGATAGATGACAACTCAAGATCTTGAGTCGAGTAGTTCATCTCTTGAGGCTTGAGCTGTCTAGAGGCATATGCTAAAACATTGCCCCACTGCATCAACACATAGCAAATTCTATCCTTGGAAGAATCAGAATAGACCACAAAACTATTTGAGCACTCAGGCAAAGTTAAAACTTGGTTGATGGTGAGTTGAGTTTTCAACTCCTAAAAACTCTTCTCAAAAGAATCAAACAATTAAAACTTGATTTCTCCTGAGTTAGCCTAGACATGGGATAAGCAATAGAGGATAATCCCTCGAAAAACCATCTGTAGTAGCTGGCTAAGTCTAAAAATAATCTAATATATGTTGGATAAATGAGTCTAGGCTAGTTTATACTACTTCCATCTTTTGGGGATCAACTTGAATGCCTTCTTTAAAAATAATATGACCAAATAATGTTACTGATTTCAACTAGAATTCACACTTACTAAATTTGGTCAATATCCTACAATCCTTTAGATTTTGTTAGACGACCCTCTAACATTTTCATGTTCATTCATACTCTAAGAATAAAAAATGATGCTGTCTATGAAGAGAATAAGAAACATGTTAAAGTATTTCTCGAACACCCAATTCATTACGTCTATCAAAATTATAGGAGCATTTATTAGTCCAAAAATCATAGCAACAAATTCAAAGTGACCTTACCGAGTTCTAAAGGATATCTTTTTAATGTCATATTTGCTGATTCCAAGATGATGATAGCCTGGTCTATACTCTATCTTAGAGAAAAATATTTCACCCTATAGTTTGTCGAACAAGAAATCATTTCTAGTAAAGGGATACTTAGTTTTGACTATGAACTTGTTCAACTGATGGTTGCTGATTCATATTCTAAGAAAACCATCTTTCTTGCGTACGGATAGAATTAGAGTACCCAATAGAGAGATAGTGAGCCTGATAAAACCCTTTTCTAGGAGGTCCTTCAATTGTTACTTCAACACTTTAAGGTTATCTAGGGGCATTCCATAGTGTGGAATTAAAATAGGTTGGGTATCTAGAAGGAGATCTATTCAAAAGTCAATTTTATATTTGAAGTCAATTTTATATTTGGGAGGATCTCTGGTAAATCTTCTGGAAACACTTTATGAAACTCATTTACCATAGGAACTGACCTAAGAGCTGGGGCTCTTGATTTTGAATCTTTAACATGAACAAAATGTTATGTACACACTTTATAGATAAACTTTCTATCCTTAAGGTAATAAAAGAGTCGATCCATAGGCGTTGAGGTACTACCCTTTCACTATGGATTTGGTTTATTTGGAAATTTGAATTGCACTACTCTTTTCCTACAAGCAATAGAGGCATAGCAAGATTGTTGCCAATTAATACTAAGAATGACATTAAAATCTACCATGTCTAACTCTACGAGATCAATTGAGGTATCTTTCTGGGAAAATTTGACTACACAATTTTTGTATGCCTATCTACTTATAACTGAGTCGCCAACTGGAGTAGAGACAGTGAAAGGTTCTAAAAGAATTTCAAGACTTACACAAAATTGTGTTTCTATATATGGAGTTATAAAAGAAGTTGCGACTCTAGGTTCTAATAATTCATAAGCATGAATCTGAAAGACCCGTAACGTACCCATGACTACATTAGGAGAACCCTCCTAATTCTGTCTAGTTTTGAGGACATATGATCTTTTCTTGCATTTTATGTAGCTACACTATATGAGGCTACATGCTTAATAGGGAGACCTACTGGAGCGGTGGAATAGTTGGACTGAATTTGCTGAAGGGCTTCCCTACCTCTTTGTGAAGCCATTGGGCATTTCCTCAATCTGTGGCCTAGCTTTCCTCGACTAAATCAAATACCACTACAATCCATACACTCACTCTTATGGTTCCTACATATTTCTTACATACCAAGTTCGTACGAACACTACTCAAACTACACTAGGAATTAAAACCTAGTGCATTATCTCAATTATATTTCCTGAACTTAGGTACTAGGGAACTAGTAGAAGATGGAGCTGGATATGAAGATTTCTAGAGGAACTTAAAATTATATCCAACCATCCAAGCTTTACTAAGAGAAATTAAACCTACCTATCCTTGCCCTCTTACTCTCATTTTCTTCTTCTTGATTTTCTCCTTTTTCAATCTGTTGAGCATGAACCATCATCATTGATATGTCCATCCCCTTCACAATACAGTAGTTATACACTCTTTGAACATATTCTCAAACACACTAGACAGAAACATGGTCATGCGAGCCCTGGAATCCATAACCATGGTCGGAGAATACCTTGCCAACTGTGTAAAACATAGGGAATACTCCTTCACACTTATGCTACCCTTCTTGGAATTAATAAATTTCTATGGCTTGTCCACTTTTATAGATCAAACAGGAAGAATCTATCAAGAAAGAAAAATACAAACTAATTAAATTTTACAGATTCTGCATCTGCACTCCTATCTTCTATCCATTGCTTATGGAAAGTGATAGCTACTCCTTGACGATTATAGGTCTCTAGGTCAGAACATTCAGTTGGGGTAACACCCATGATCGCATTACATTAGCTCTAATACGGCGATTACAAGCAACAGTAGCTAAAACGATTTTTATACTTGCATTTATAGCGAAGGTTATTGTCTTGAAAAGATAGCGATGGTTTTAAAGCTTGGGACAACTACCAACTGTCCCTATATATATGCTATCGCAATGGTGTATGTTATGTTTGAAATTGTCTTGAAAAGATGGCGATGGTTTTAAAGCTGTTGGGACGACTATCAACTGTCCCTATATATATGCTATCGCAATGGTGTATGTTATGTTTGAATGGTGCACAACCATCCCAATAGATCGAATAGCGACGGTTACTGACATATCAGGACAGCTACTAACTGTCCCTATATATCTTTTTGGGATGGTAGTGTAAGCTATTCCGACAGTTTGAGTTATGTTAGGAGGGCTACCTATATATCCTATTAGGACGGTTATACTGTTGCAATAGTTATATAATCTATTGCAACATCTTATATAATCTATTGCAACATCTATAAACCGTCGTAAAAGGTTTATGGGACGGTTATTTGGAAGCTTTTGTGAAAGTTAAACATGAACTTATAATAACGGTTCTATATAGGCTATTGGGACAGTTCTTTTGTTTTTTTAGGAAAGTTATTTTAGGATATTAGGATAGTTTTTATTATACTATTCAATAATATAATACTATATTATTCTCTTACAATAATTTCATAAAGCTACCATAACACATAAAATGTACATACATATTAATCAACAAGAGTACTAGTAACTATTAATTCTCAAAACGTCAACCAAACTAAGAAATCAAATATTTTTTGACCATTCAAAAAAACCAAAACATGCATACACAAGTTTTGAATGTTCAAAAATAAAAGATATTTGAAATTACTCGCTCAAATTTTACAACTAGTGTAAAATGAAGCCAATGTGATCGATCTCTTAGGTCAGGTCCAGTTCATCAATTTCATTCCCACCATCTTCTATGTAATGATCTCCTACAACAATAATAAAAACCAAATTAAAGTTGAGAAACAAACTAAACAGTAAATTATGGTGAACTATGTAAAAAATAATGTATCTAACAAGATTCTAGGAAGGATAGTTGAGTAGATTGCCATTTTATCCTCTATTCTTATGAAATATAAACCCAATACAGTCAAACCACAACAACACTATTAGTCACAAACCAAATAAACTTGAGTACGATTCCCAGTGAAAACAACAATATCAGCCACCGCCAACATTAGTATCTTGTTGTTCACCTTAACTGGAGTCATCAAAATCCAATCATCTTGTTGTTATGTCTAAGAAGCAGCAGAAGAATGAAGAATATAACAAGAACAAGAACAGGTGTGTTTTATATGAATGTAATGCAGAAGTAGAGTCTCTTCATAGATTTGAGATGAATGTATGGTTTTCTTGACACTTTGAACATGGTGAACAAAACGTTAAAGTTAGAAAGTGTTGTGCATAAGCATGATAAGGGGCTAATATCTTTCAAGATCACCACAATTTTATTTTTTTATTCAGACCGTAATTAGTTATACCAATGGTATACTTAATTTCTTTCTAGTTCCTACAATACAAGTGATGTGCAAGAATAAGTTACAGGACTACACCCAAAAACATGCTAAATAGCTTAAAAGTTACCAAACAAACAATGAAGGTTATCCACATATGCCTAAGTTTAGAAAAACAATTTAGTTGATAGAGTCAGATAAAAACTTAAGTCGACCAATCGAACGAGTAGAGAAGCGGAGCAGGAAGCAGCCAGAATAGCATATGAACAAATTAAAGAAAAAAATGATGCTAAACAATTTTCACTTCCTTACAAGGTAATCTTCACTCGCTACATCTTTTTGAATAGTTATAGATTAATTTTTGCTCAAAATTTACATTATTTTACTTTTACTATTTGTCCTTTTTATGTGTTGAAGGAACTCCAGTTGTGCAAATACATTCTATCTAAACTGGCTGTTAAGAAGAACATGAAAGAGCCTATCTCAAGCAACAAACATATCACAAGGTATCCTTTTTATCTAGCAAACACTAAGTGTGAAAATATCTTGAGGCCACCCCACAATTAGTTGCTAGCATAAGTGCGTAGGATATGACACTAGGATTCTCAAACTTCCCCAGTTTGACATCATAACTTCACTTTCACAGCACCATAGCACACACATTTAACCACTTAGGTGTTGTTTTACTTTGACTTCAAACATTCACCACACTTACTTCCATAGGATTTCATTCTCACAACATCATCAAATCATCATTTTCTTTTAATTCATCTCACAAACAGAAGTGTGACGACATCTACGTAGGTTCATATGCTATCATTACTCATAGAGAATAGGATTCCTAATCACATTTTAAAGCTAGAACTTAACATGATATTTACATTATATTCATTTAACAGAGCATTGTGCTTATTCATTTATTTGTGTGACTATGATTATATTCATGGAACACTGTTTGTGCAAATAAGACATTTCAAATACCATTATGAGTTACCATGATTTGCTTAGTTTGCACACAAAACCTCACCATATATATATGCAAGACTTAAAAAAAATCTGTCTACACAAGATAATTCCAAGGATGCAAAATATACCCCATTACATGCTTAATAAGATCAAACACACATATTCACCACATTAAACATCATAGCATACCTATATGCACAGTGACCACAGTGACCACAATGACTGATTAACTTTAACAGGGTCTTCTACGTACATCCTATGTAAATGTACAAGAAGTTACATAATCTAGGCACCAAGATTTCAACTCACAACCCTTAACACAACTCCCAACTTACATCAATAGTGAGCATCCCACATAATCATCATGCCAAATTTCAATTTTAACAAGTGAATTAGAAGTCATTCCAATAACATAACTCGGCAAACTCACATAAACACAAATTAAAACCATATTATGAAGCACAGGTCACCAAGTCATGTTCATGTGCAGGTGCATAAACTATTGTTATAGTTTAAGCGAAGCAAAATGATTTAAAAGAACACCAATAACTATCCAGAATTTCAATCAATAAATAATAATACCATGATAAATAATTCACAGTTATCAACCACCAATAACTATACAATAGAGTCCAACAACAACAACATTATCAGCAACCAAATGAACTGAAGTACAATTCTTAGTAACAAAAGTAACTTAATTCAGAATTTCAAACACTAACCTTAACTGGGGTTCGGTTGGACTTGATTGTAACCTTGATGGCATTAATGTTCTCTCTCTCTCTTTCTCTATAACATTCAACTTACAAAGTTCAATTTAATGCCCCTCTTTAAATGACCGGCAGCTTCTGACGCCGGCGCCGGCGTCTCTGAGCCAGAAAAGGCAACATTGAACCTCTCTCCCACCCTAAATCTCTCTCTCCCACAGTCTATCTTTACAATGCCCCCCCCCCCCCCAATCCCCTTCTAGTCAATCGCTGTATTGGTCGGCGGATTTAGAATTCTCGCCAGCTCGACTCCGGCAACGCGGTAGGGTTGTATCTACAGCAAAATAGGTAGGTCGAACAGGTTGGTTCGAGGTCCGCTGACGTCCACATCCTGACACGACCCAGCAGCCTTTCCGGCGTTATGCAGGCGACACTCCGGAGACGTACCAAAAGATTTTTACCGGCAACAAATTTTTGAGATCACATTGACGGAAACAGCAGCTCACAGGCGTACCGGTGACATCTAAACTTTTATTTATTTAAGCCACTTCATGCAGTTTTTGATTCCTTTATTATATTTTATTTCTGTTTCCCTATTTTTTTTGTTTTGGTTCTGTTTCCCTTTTTTGTCATCTTTCTGTTTGGAGATTGTTGTTGTGTTGTGTTTCGGATTATCCCATCGCTTGACTTAGTTATTATTTGTGGAATTGACTGTTTCCTTGATTATTCCATCTAATTTGCTTGTGTCTTCTATTTCCTGCGGTCACTTTATTACTATCGTTGTTTATTTTTTGGTGGAGTAGTGGTTGTGGACATTGATGGTAGGATATGGTCATATCCGAAGGAGTTGGAGCAGAGGGCTGTTTTGGGGGTGGGGGAGGAGGGTAGGGCTGGCATGGGAGTAGGGACAAGGTCTAGCGTTAAGGGCAGTAGAGGTAGACATGTTGCTAGAGTTGATAGGCTGAGGGTGGGGTCCAGGAATATAGGGACTCTTCAAGCTAAGTCTATAGAGCTGGTAAAGATTCTTAGAAAGCGGAGGATTAATATTGCGTGTGTACAGGAGACTAAGTGAATAGGGGCTAAGGCTAGGGATGTTGATGGTTACAAACTTTGGTACTCTGGAAGCAAGAGGCGTAGGAATGGAGTTGGCATCTTAGTGGATGAAGAGTTTAGAGGGCAAGTAGTGGAGGTTAAAAGGATTAGCAATAGGTTTGATGACTATTAAGTTGGTCATTGGGGGGTTTACTCTGAGCCTGTGTAGCGTTTATGCGCTGCAGGAGGGCTTGGATGGGGAGGAAAATAGGCGATTTTGGGAGGCTTTGGATGAGGTGGTGAGAGGAGTTCCTAGTTATGAGAAGATTGTTATAGCAGGGGACTTCAATGGGCACATTGGGGCGTTGTCGGGAGGTTTTGGCGATGTGCATGGTGGTTTTGGTTTTAGTTTTGGGGAGAGAAATGAAGAGGGAGCTGCCCTATTGGATTTTGCGAGGTCCTTTGGGTTAGTAGTGGTGAATTCGAGCTTCTCGAAGAAGGACGATCACCTGATCACCTTACGAAGTGCGATAGCCAAAACCCAAATTGACTTTTTCCTGCTTAGGAAAGGGGATAAGGTGTTGTGTAAGGACTATAAAGTCATTCCGAGCGAGAATATTTCGACCCAGCATAGGCTTTTGATAATGGACTTGGGTATTAAGAAAGATAAGAAGAGTAGAAGTGAGGAAGTTAGACCTAGAATTAAGTGGGGTGGCTTAACGCCGGCAACTTTGCGGGATATATATATGAGAAGGTGGCAGGAATGGGGGTGTGGGAGTTTAGAGGGGACATAGATGGTGTGTGGGGTAGGGTGGCTAGATGCATCAAAGAGTCTGCTAATGAGGTGTTGGGTATTTCCAAGGGCCGGACTGGTCATCTTCGAGGGCATTGGTAGTGGAATATAGAAGTTAAGAAGAAAGTGGAAATGAAGAAAGGGTGTATGCTAAGTTGGTTGAGATCAAGGATGAAGATGAGAAGCGGAACAAAAGGGAGGAGTATAAGACAGCTAGGAAGGAGGCTAAGTTAACAGTTACGGCGGCCAAGATGGCAGCATTTAAGAAGTTGTATGCGGGGTTGGAGGAGAAAGAAGGGGAAAAGAGGTTATTTAGGCTTGCTAAGGATAGGGAGAGGAAGGGTTGTGACCTTGATCAGGTGAAGTGCATTAAGGGGGAGGATGGTAGAGTGTTGGTGGAGAACGGTCACATTAAGAAGATATGGCAGTCGTACTTTGATAGGTTATTGAACAATGAAGGGGATAGAGTTATTGTGTTAGGGGAGCTGGAGCACTCAGAGAAGTGTCGTAATTTTAGTTATTGTAGACGTTTTAGGGTAGAGGAGGTCAGAGAGGCTATTCGCAGGATGCGTAGGGGTAGGGCGACGGGGCCTGATGAGATTCTTGTGGATTTTTGGAAGTTTTCTAGTGAGGTTGGCTTGAGATGGTTGACTGATTTGTTTAACGACATTTTCAAGTCGGTGAAAATGCTCGAGGCTTGGAGATGAAGTACTGTGATCCCTCTAAATAAGAACAAGGGTGACATTCAGAGTTGCAACAATTATAGGGGTATTAAGTTATTAAGCCACACTATGAAGATTTGAGAGAGAATGATCGAGTTGAGGTTGAGAAGGACAGTGTCTATCTCGGAGAACCAGTTTAGATTTATGCTCGGGCGTTCGACGACGGAGGCAATTCACCTGGTGTGGTGCGGAGACTGGTGGAATAGTATAGGGAAAGGAAGAGGATCTGCACATGGTGTTTATCGACTTGGAGAAGGCGTACGACAAAGTTCCTAGGAAGGTTCTTTTGAGATGCTTGGAGGTGAGTGGGGTCCCAATGGCGTATATCAGAGCAATCAAGGACATGTATGATGGAGCTAAGACCCAGGTGACGACGGCGGGAGGAGATTCTGAGCATTTCCCTGTCTTGATAGGGTTGCACCAGGGATCTACTCTTAGCCCATTTTTGTTTACTTTTGTGATGGATGTGTTGATGCGACGTATTCAAGGTGAGGTGCCTTGGTGTATGCTTTTTGCAGATGATGTAATTTTGATTGATGAGATGAGGGGAGGCGTGAATGCTAAATTAGAGGTGTGGAGACAAACCCCGGAGTCTAAAGGGTTCAGGTTGAGTAGAAGCAAGACAGAATATTTGGAATGTAAGTTTGATGATTTGAGGCAGGAAAATGAGGTAGTTGTTAGGTTGGATTCCAAGGTGGTTTGTAAGAGAGATAGTTTCAAGTATCTTGAGGCCATGATTCAGGGGAATGGTAAGATGGATGAGGATGTCTCCCACCGTATTGGGGCGGGATGGATGAAGTGAAAGCTCGCCTCGAGGGTCTTGTGTAATAAGAAGGTGTCGCCCAAGCTTAAAGGCAAATTCTACAGGGTGGCAGTCCGTCCGACCATGTTGTATGGAGCGGAGTGTTGGCCAGTCAAGAACTCTCACATTCAAAAATTGAAAGTGGCGGAAATACGGATGTCGCGTTGGATGTGTGGGCTTTCTAGGGGTGATAGAGTTTGGAATGACACTATTTGGGAAAAGGTTGGAGTGGCTTTGGTGGAGGAAAAGATACGGGAAATCCGATTGATATGGTTCGGTCATGTGATGAGAAAAGACACGGATGCCCCGGTTCGTAGGTGTGAGGCTAGCGTTGGATGGTTTCAGGCGGGGAAGGGGTAGACCGAAGAAATATTGGAGAGAGGTAATCAGGCAGGACATGGAGCAATTACAGCTCACTGACATGACCCTAGATAGGAAGATCCGGAGGACGCGAATTAGGATAGAAGGCTAGTGCCAGTTTGGGTCGTTGGGGTAGGGCATTACTTGGTAGGTGTATTATTCTTGTTAGGCCAACTTGTTACAAGCTTTATTACAAATTTCTTTAATATTCCTTGTTTATATTTCCTTCGGGGTGCCGTATTTATGTCTTGTCATCTTGTCCCATGCTTTATTATGGATTTGTTTATTATTCCTTGTCTTGAGCCGGGGGTATATCGGAAACAGCTTTTCTACTTCTCCGGAGGTAGTGGTATGGACTGCGTATATCTTGCCCTCCCCAGACCCCACTGTGTGGGAATACACTGGGTTTGTTGTTGTTGTAAACACTAACCTTGACTATTTTAGTTGTTGCTAGCGTATATGATACACTATGATACAACTCCATTTAACGCCCAAAAAAGGAAAAGAAAGCACCAACTATAATCCTAAATCAACAATGGTCACCTTCAACAAATCAAACACATCCACAACCTTCAAATTCTTTTTAAAATCAAAAACCACATAGCTACATAAAAATCCATACCCATGTCAATAATTAACTAACCCGCTATACCTACCAATAAACCAAATAGAATCAAAGCATACTAATGAACAAAATAACTACCATCCTTAGTTAGTATGCACAAACTACCAGCACTATTAAACAAAAGTGGGTAAAGTTCTATTACTTTACCCAGTATTATATGCAGCGTATCAAGCATCCTGCATCCTCTCGAGAGGAAAATGTTGTTTATTCTGAAGGTTTGATCCCAAAGTTTGCTAGCTATTGTTTATCTACTGCCTTATCGATATGTAAACAAACTAGATGGGCTAGACCCATCTAAGCACCGGGCCCAACATATTAATTTACAAACAAATAGGGATAGGAAGGTAGTTCAACTTCAGATTATTTCATGGGTTGTTCTAGCGCTTAATGGCATGCAATATAAATACGAAATATACAAACATCATCAGATATGATAATGTAAAACTGGAAGCATGTGAAGTGTGATGATTATAATATTATTATTAATATAAGGTAAGATTAAAAATAGTAGATGCCTATCCAACTAAACAAATAAGTTACTTTAAACATGAAGTGCTATAAGCTACCCACAATATTCTCTTGCTAGGGTTTTAGGAAATTTTCTAGTCCAAATACAGAACAATTCACTAGTAGTCATGAAGAAAAGAGAGAGATCAAAACAAACTTCTAAGAATATGCAATGGATATACACGGTATTCTTGCCCAACTGGGATTAAGTTAGTGCAATTAAAGATTCCTTCTGTGATGTTCATGACATCTTTTAAGTCGAGGACAATAACATTACCTATTTACATAGAAAACCAAGTACAATGACCATTTCCAGCAAAGAAAAGGCAAAGACCAACACCAGTTTCTTTTTTCTTTTATCAACACTTGTTATATGCATGTATAACTAACCACTCTACATTTTGTAGATAGGATGTCATACCGAAATGATTTTTCCTATTCCTTTGCAAGAAGGGCAAGTTGTCCAAAGGGCGAAAGGACTAGTTTGAGAGATTGACTGCAAAGGAGAAAATACTAGATAAAAGGAACAACATTATACACAAAGAAGCATGCATGTTGTCTAAAGTAATGAATGTAAATAAGCAAAGAGGTACACACCACACCAGAACCTTTGTAGAACTTACAAGTTTCAGGTTTTTTACCAGGAGACGCACCAGTTCCACCTAAAAGTGACAATAGAGGTAGAAAGAAGGGACTACAGTAAGTAGCATGTCGAGTGGAGTTTGCCTTGCTAATATTAGCTAGCAAGTGTTGAATACTTTGACAAAATTTTATAGGTTGAAAGGGGCTGAAAAAACTTTTACAAATGAATTCGCATGATATAACCTGTACAAGCTATCACACAACACCCAACAATAACTTATTTAATATCTTGTTCCTTATCAGGAATAACAAACTTTGATAATGTGAATAAAAAACTTTGATAAATCAGAGGCATTTTAATGGCCATGTATAGATAACAGAACTTAAGACATATCGATCTTCTATTTAGATCCCCCCAGGCAAAACACAAACCCCAAAAAATAGAAAAAGAAAACTAAACAAAAAGCTGGAAGTACATATACCGCAAGTAGTGCAAGGAAAATCTGTTTGTAATGTAATAGTCTTAAAGCACCACTGAACAACTTTAACGAAGGATATTTTGATTTAAACTTGAATTATAAGGGACAAAATCAGTTGAAAGATAAAAGTTGGAAGTGGATAGATAAAAACTTCCACAACGACAAATAAAAGAGACATAAAAGGAGAAAACCTTGACAACCTATCCACCCATGTCTCTGTTAAAGAATTTGCCAAAAATCTAATCTCCAATACACGCCAAAGGAAACGGAAAGCAGTTAGAACTCAAGGATTGAAAGCAAGGATGCAAAATAAACGAGCATAGGAAAGTAACCAGAAGTAGGTTCACCTATATTTGTGTCATATTTAGCCTAAAATGACTTTAAGATTTTGGTGGATGATTAAGAGATAAAAGAAAGCTATCAAATCATCTATTTTTACAGTACATAACAAAACATCTTGGTTGGTAACAATGAAATCAACTATTTCTCACACTTTTATCTATATTAATTACTCTCTGTCCCAAATATGTTGCACAATTTCCTTTTAGCCCGTCCCAAAGAAATTATCAATTTAACTTCAGTTTCTCATTCTAACCTTAATGAAAAGATTTAAATCCACACAAATGTCTAATACTTATTTAAGACTACAAGTGCCAAAAGTCTTCCACTTTTTCTTTAACTCATTGCTCAGTCAAACGATGCCACATAAATAGGTAGAGAGGAAGTAGTTTTGTAGGGGGTGTGCGGATTTAATAGGTATAATAGATTTAATAGGTATAATAGATTTAATAGGTTTCTAGTGAATCTATTTTTATTAGTGCGTGGATATTTTTTAAATTTTGTTTCAATATCTTTTAATAATTTACTTTTTTCGTAAGATATATTCATTAATTTTTTTATCCTGTAGTAATTGCAGAGTTACAAATTTCTGTATAATAATTTATCCTATCTGTGCTGTAA